>NW_027466208.1:0-5000 GCF_046127955.1 Nelusetta ayraudi
TATACATATATATGTATATACTCTATATATATATCTGTCTTTTTCAGTGGCAGGGATGAAAAAGACGCCTCTTGCTTCACCCACGGCCGCAGCCTGAGCTGTTAGCGTGACCTGAATGACAAAAGCATGCTGCTGTTAATGGCATCATCATGAAGGGATTTGATTTATGGCTTTCATTTTTAGGGATCGCTTTCGCTATAAGCTAATATGACGGAAAATTTCACTTTTCACAAAAGGGGCCTGGGTGTGTGTGTGTGTGTGTGTGTGTGTGTGTGTGTGTGAGGGTGGTGGTGGTGGAGGGGTTTGCTCCCATAATGCTTTGTGACTACCTAAAGCAGAAAGAGATGATATTGGTGCCATAAATCAGATGTCCAACGAGGCAGGAAGACAGTAGGATGATGGTGGGAAGACAGTAGGATGATGGTGGGAAAACAGCAGGAAGACAGTAGGATGATGGTGGGAAAACAGTAGGAAGACAGTAGGATGATGGTGGGAAAACAGTAGGATGATGGTGGGAAAACAGTAGGAAGACAGTAGGATGATGGTGGGAAAACAGTAGGAAGACAGTAGGATGATGGTGGGAAAACAGTAGGAAGACAGTAGGATGATGGTGGGATGATGGTGGGATGATGGTGGGAAGATAGTAGGAAGACAGTAGAATGATGGTGGGAAGACAGTAGGAAGACAGTAGGATGATGGTGGGATGATGGTGGGAAGATAGGATGATGGTGGGATGATGGTGGGAAGATAGGATGATGGTGGGAAGATAGTAGGATGATGGTGGGAAGACAGTAGGATGATGGTGGGATGATGGTGGGAAGATGGTGGGAAGATGGTGGTGGGACGGCAGTAGGATGATGGTGGGAAAACAGTAGGAAGACAGTAGGATGATGGTGGGATGATGGTGGGATGATGGTGGGAAGACAGTAGGATGATGGTGGGATGATGGTGGGAAGATGTGGGAAGACAGTAGGATGATGGTGGGATGATGGTGGGATGATGGTGGGATGATGGTGGGAAGATGTGGGAAGACAGTAGGATGATGGTAGGATGATGGTGGGATGGTGGTGGTGGGACGGCAGGCGGGGAACAACAGGAAGTGCACATCTTGACCAATCTATGAAGTGTGATGTTTTTCTTTCTCTGCGCTTCATCAACAACTCTCTTGTTTCTCAGTGTCTTGTCGTTGTTGTTGTTGTTGTTGTTGTTGTTGTTGCTGTTGCTGTCCTCAGCTGTTGACTGTCATGTAGGAAGCAGACTGGCCCGGTCTTCCTTCCAAAGTGCTGCTGGCTCCGGCCAGAAGCGTTGAGATCATCAGAGAAACAGTGTGTGACTTTATTCAATGCTTCAACCTCTCTCAGCTTGAATAATGGAAACAGGCCGAGCTCACCTGAGCTGCACTCTGCTGCCTCTCTCACTCAGCCTCTCGTCCCGCTGCCTCTCCTGCAGTTTGGCCTCTGACCACCAGAGGGAGGTCACTCGTTTATTTCTGCCGTGTTGCTGCTGCGCGTGCCTTCCTCTGGCGGCGCTCCTTGACGATGAGTGATTGTAAGAAAATGTGTCAGTTATTATTTTTAGACAACCGCATAACGCACGCACGCACGCACGGCGGGGCCCCTGTGAAGGCTGATTTATAATGGAGGAGAAGAGCAGCGTTGCACCTCCGCAGCAGGTCAGCGCTCCCACTGGAAGCCACTGCACACCAGCAGCGCTGGTCAGGGGGGGCCGGGTGAGGCGGGCGAGTGACCCCGGCGAGCGAGGTGGGCGAGGTGGGCGAGCCGGGCCTCCTCTCACTCGCTGGGCCACATGAAAGTGCAAATGGAAAGAGTTAGAGGCCTGGAAGCCGCATCAGTCACAGCTGCAATAAGACGGCCAATAAAAAAAGAAAAATAGAGGCTGTAATTATGATGCTTCATCATTTGACACATGCAGGCCCCAGGGCCCTCGGGGCTGTTTGCCATAATAGAGAGAGAGAGGGAGAGAGAGAGAGAGAGAGAGAGAGAGAGAGAGAGAGAGAGAGAGAGAGAAATCCCACCCGTGAATAATGGGACCTGTGCTTTTTATGAGCGTGCTGTGTTTAAGAGAGAACTTTGAGAATGTGTGGTCCATGTGTGTGTGTGTGTGTGTGTGTGTGTGTGTGTGTGTGTGTCACCTCCCTGCCTCCACACCTCCTCTTACTCCTCCTTCCATCCCTCCACCTTTGACAGGCGTCGTCATTTCTGCATTGAAGTCAGGAGAGTCCAAAGTGAACCCCTTCAGGAGGATCTCTGGTGTTTCTGCTTCTTTTGTGTTCAATGCATTCAAACTCCAAATATCCAACAGTTTCAAGCCAGGTGAAACCTGTGCGAGGGGGAATATTTATGGGTGTGATTCATGCTCATTTTCGCTCCCTCGTTCTCTCTGTCTGCTTGAATCTTGTGTGATGTTCCTGCTGCAGTGAGTGCAGGTGGCGCTGAAGTGCCGCTCTGGGCCTTTAACCACGCAGCAGGACTCTGTGGGACCAGGATCCTCTTCCAGGGAGTTCCGCCAGTGCGGTGCGAGGACGTGATCTCCAGGCTGGGCAGCGTCCCACTTGACCACGCGCCGTGAAATGAGATATTGTTCTGGGGAGTTTTGCTCCTTCATCCTCTGCATTCCAGGCGCTGATGTACGAGGACCTGGTGGTCAGAGCCAGCAGGACCATGGAGACGGCAGGCAGCCAGGAGACTCCATCACAGCAGCAGCAGCAGCAGCAGCAGCTCTGCTCGCACCAGTCATGTTATTTTGTTTTGTTTTTGTTTTTGTTTTTTTTTGTTTTTGTTTTTGTTTTTTTTTGGGGGGGGGGGTTCTGCAAAGAGGTGGATCAAGTCTGTATTGAAATATCGGAAGAGAGTCGAGGTCGGGGGGGTGTTGGCGGGGTGTTGTGTTAGCAGTGTATTGTGTTAGCAGTGTGTTGTGTTAGCACTGTGTGTTGTGTTAGCAGTGTGTTGTGTTAGCACTGTGTGTTGTGTTAGCAGTGTGTTGTATTAGCAGTGTGTTGTGTTAGCACCGGTGTGTTGTGTTAGCAGTGTGTTGTGTTAGCAGTGTGTTGTGTTAGCAGTGTATTGTGTTAGCAGTGTGTTGTGTTAGCACTGTGTGTTGTGTTAGCAGTGTGTTGTATTAGCAGTGTGTTGTGTTAGCAGTGTGTTGTGTTAGCACCGGTGTGTTGTGTTAGCACTGTGTGTTGTGTTAGCAGTGTGTTGTATTAGCAGTGTGTTGTGTTAGCAGTGTGTTGTGTTAGCACCGGTGTGTTGTGTTAGCTACAATGTGTTGTGTTAGCAGTGTGTTGTGTTAGCAGTGTGTTGAGTTAGCACCGGTGTGTTGTGTTAGCACCGGTGTGTTGTGTTAGCACCGTGTTGTGTTAGCACCGTGTTAGCTCCAGTTGGGCCTCAGCAAACAGACCGTTGGATTGATGATGACGATGACAAGTGTTGCTGTCTGCAGTCCAGATGAACTGCGTGGGAGGGAGGCTGTCAGCCAGATGGCTCAGCAATAAAATAAAACTCTATATGTACATTCACTGCGTGTATAAATCTCTGTGACAGCGTGATGCCGCTCCTCCACAAAGACGTGTGACTCTGGTGCCGAGACGGCCAGTCGCTCATTATGTGCACGCGTCGACTCGTGTTGTTGTGCTAAGTCCTTGACATAGATCACGCGTGTTATAATTTTGAAATTCTTTCTAAATTGCGAGCTTGTAATAGACAACTATATTTCTGCCGGTCATGATGGTGCAATTATATACGTCTGCGCCTCTAAATCTTTACCACGGCGGGGGAAACACAGCATCTCACAAACTGTGTAGAAATACAACAAGCAGCTTCTTTCTCACACTTCCTCACACCAGAAGTGTGTTTCATGCAAGTGTGAATTAGATTTTACAATGAAAGCTGGTTGCAAAGTGTATAAATGAGGCCACAAATCAACTTCAAATGAAGAAGAAATAAAAATGACCGTCTCATTCTCCACTGCATCTATAATAACTGGATATTGTCTTGCTACATATAAAGCAGTGGTGTCCAACAAGGCCGAGGCTTTAAACTGGGTTTAAATGGCTGTATATTAACATGGCTCAAGGGGGGGGTGGGGGGTGGGGGGGGGGGGGGGAGAGATGCAATGATGTGAAAGATTGTGAGTTTGTTGAGTGAAAGCAAACCTGGTCGACCGCTTGATTTAGTGGCATTTCGAGGGAACAACCGTTGTCTTTCAAGCGTATCTGCTGCTGAGCAGGGTTAGGTTAGCAGGGTTAGGGTTAGCAGGGTTAGGGTTAGCAGGGTTGGGTTAGCAGGGTTGGGTTAGCAGGGTTAGGTGAGCAGGGTTAGGGTTAGCAGGGTTAGGGTTAGCAGGGTTAGGGTTAGCGGGGTTAGCAGGGTTAGGTGAGCAGGGTTAGGGTTAGCAGGGTTAGGGTTAGCGGGGTTAGCAGGGTTAGGTGAGCAGGGTTAGGGTTAGCAGGGTTAGCAGGGTTAGGGTTAGCAGGGTTAGGTGAGCAGGGTCAGGTTAGCAGGGTTAGCAGGGTTAGGGTTAGCAGGGTTAGGTGAGCAGGGTCAGGTTAGCAGGGTTAGCGGGGTTAGGGTTAGCAGGGTTAGGTGAGCAGGGTTAGGGTTAGCAGGGTTAGCAGGGTTAGGGTTAGAAGGGTTAGGGTTAGCGGGGTTAGCAGGGTTAGGGTTAGCAGGGTTAGCAGGGTTAGGGTTAGCGGGGTTAGGGTTAGCGGGGTTAGGGTTAGCAGGGTTAGGGTTAGCAGGGTTAGGGTTAGCAGGGTTAGCAGGGTTAGCAGGGTTAGGTGAGCAGGACACCACTCAATATTATTGATGCGCAGGAGTCACTTGGAGCATCCAGTTGTCACGTGTGAACACTTTGGACAACTCACTCATTGTGGGGAGAAACAACATTGCTCACACTGACAGCGCTCCATCTCCTCTGCCATGTTCATGTTTGGGATGCGTGCCACTTGTTTTGAGGTCAGTCGATGACATCACTCCCCA
>NW_027466208.1:10000-67500 GCF_046127955.1 Nelusetta ayraudi
CCACAGCGATCATCCAGTGGAGGAGCTGCAGTTTCCCCAGGTGCATTATGGGAACCATGAGAAGCTCTCATCCTACAAACCACCTTCCAATCAACACGCAGGACAAAGCAGCATTCGTCCTCCGTACGTCTGCAGTCTGAACAGTTTGATGCCGCCCTGATTACTGATGACCCCCCCAGCCCCCCACCACCACCACCACCACCACCCCCCCGCCCTGCTCTGAATCCTGACCTCCTATAGTAACGCTGCTGCAGCTCTGCTG
The DNA here is from genome assembly GCF_046127955.1 of Nelusetta ayraudi. NCBI lineage: Eukaryota > Metazoa > Chordata > Actinopteri > Tetraodontiformes > Monacanthidae > Nelusetta > Nelusetta ayraudi. Next base: position 10,263 of record NW_027466208.1, read on the forward strand.
TCACGCAGGTGAAGAAAAAAGAGGAAAAAGATTTGGAATAAAAATTGTATTCTTCAAAAAACAAAAAACAGCTGATGACAAACACAGAGGAAGCTGACGGTTTGAAGTGCAGGGGGGCAGGGGCAGGGGCAGGGGCAGGGGGAGGGGCTTGGTGGAGAGGGGGTCCGCTTCCTTTACACACTTTGTTCTTGTTTTTTGTCTCCATCAGGCAAAATGACACCGAGTCACAGCAAAGAAAGGAATAAAATAGATAGATAGATATATAAATAAATCATACAAAATAAATAAGAAAACACTGAGAGGACATTCAATTAAAGACCACGTCAAATAATAACCGGACAACAGAACAGAAAATCATAACTCTACAGAGAAATGAAGAGACTACACTACACGATTGCCATACACAAATCCAACAGGGCTGAAGTGTCGTCTGGTGGCTGTGCAGGGAGACAGTCTCAGCCAGCGCAGAAACACAGTTGTGCAAAATGAATATCCATATTTCTTCTTCTTCTTCTTCCTCCCTCTCCCTCTCTCTCTCTCTCTCTCTCTTGACAGCTCTCCATGCTGCAGCGGCAGGTGGCTCCCAAAGTGTCAGACGGAGGCCAGCGAGTCCTTCAGTGCGTCAGGAATCTCCGCCGCTTTCATTGCATCGCAGCTCGCAGCCGCCTGCAGAGAAAGACCACAGCAGCAATTCAGATGAGGTGGAAGCTGCACATTTCTCTTGTGTGAGGCTTCACTCTGAGAGAGAAGATCCACAACCACTCGTCTGTTGTGTTGATCCAAGGACCAAGTGATCAAACTTTATTGATCTCACTGAGGGGGGACAAATGTTCAGAGAGACCAAAATAAGGCATGTGAGTGTGTGAGTAGTGTGTGTGAGTGTGTGTGTGTGTGTGTGTGTGTGTGTGAGTGCTGACTCTCACCTGCTTCACCTCTTCATCAGCGGTCTGAAGGCAGTGACCTTGACATCGTGCACCGTCTCACAGCCTTCATCCAGGTCATCTGCCTCTGCTTTACCACCAGGGAACCCTGCACGCACACACACACACACACACACACACACACACACACACACACACACACACACACAAAGCAACGTTTGAGTGAGTGCAAGCTGGGCAGAAAAACTCACAAACATGAAGACAATGTCTTCATCTCACAGATGTTCAACAACTTTTAATCAGCCGCCACAACACGTGTGTCAGTTGTGTTGGCCGGCATCACGTGCAAGTGTCAAGCAGAGAGCTGCTGGTGTCTGTACGGGAGAGCAGCAGGTCCAGGAAGCAGAGCAGATATCGTCCCACTCTCATCATCGCCACCATGTGATGGGTGAGGAGTTTGCTGCCTGGTTTGATGTGAAGGTGTGGAAAACAAACACACTGCTCGGTCCTCAATGCAGAAGAAGCCAGTGGCTGCTGAGGTGATGGAGGTGTCACGTGTGCTGCTGTCTGGGACGTGTTGCTAAGAACACGGCTTTGCGCTCTGCTAAAGCCTTCTGCACAGGACTGTGAGTGCGGAGCCGTACCTGGGCCACTGGAGTACTGGCAGGCGTCTGGCAGGAGTGAGTAGGAGGAGCAGTGCAGCTGCACGTCCTTGTGGCCGTAGCCAGCGGTGGCGCCGTAGAGCTTGTGGTGCAGGGTGGCTCCGCCCTGGGGGAAGAGGCTGTGGGCCTGGGTCAGAACCTGCTCCTCCTGCAGCTGGCAGTCGGCCCCCGGCTCTGCGCCCCTCAGCTCGGGGCTCAGCAGGACCCCCGAGGCCGCCGTGCGGGCCAGAGACCAGATCCGAGGCTTGTCGGCCGCCTCAAAGTGGGACAGGGACGGCGTTCCGGCCAGGACGAGGGAGGAAGCGGAGGAGGAGGAGGAGGAGGAGGAGGAGGAGGGGGGCGCCTTGGTGGGCACCACGGGCTCCAGGAAGTCCGAGGGCAGCGGGGGCAGCGGGGGCAGCGGGGGCTTCAGGCTGCAGGCGAAGCCCTGGAAGCTGTCGGCTGCGTTCAGCTGCAGCTCCGAGCCGCAGTCTCTCCTGTGAGGGCCCCCGGGGGCCACCAGCGCCCTCTGGAGGTCACGCTGCTCGCCCGCCGCCTTCTCACACTGGCTCTGCAGCTTGTCACAGTCGTCCTCGTCCATGTCGTCCAGGTCGCTGAGGTGCAGGTCCTTCTCCTCCTTGCAGTCCCTGGAATCTGCAGCGGGGGAAACGAAGCAGTGGACGTTTCAGACTTCGGAGGCTAAATTTAGCGCAGGTCATTTTATTAAAGCAGCATGGGCAAACTACGGCCCGGGGGCCGTATGCGGCCCGTTCAGCTTTTTATTGCGGCCCGCCAAACTTTAAGAAGCGGTATTAATAATCTCCCCCATGTTGGCAGTGTTTCCAGAGTCGTGTCAATAAAGAGCTCAACTTCCTGGTGGGGATCAGAGACACTGGTGCGGTTGCAACTCTGCTTTGCTTCATTTCCCTTTGACATTAAAGCAGCATGATGTGTTTTATTTATCGGCCCAACTGTCAAAATCTTAGGACCCATTGTGAGCCACCAGCCAACAGTTTGCCCACCCCTGTATTAAAGGATTTGAGCATAGAATAATGGACTGTAATAAAATAAGACGTACGATTGAAAAAGGTCTAAAGCACAGTGCAACAATAATAACAATAACAATAATAATAACAATAATAATAATAATAATAATAATAATAATAACAATAATAATAATAATAATAATAATAATAATAATAATAATAAAAATAATAATAAAAATAATAAAAATGAAGAGTGACCTTTGGTGCCGCAGTCCTGCTGGTTCTTGCTCAGCTCGTCCTTCCTGTCGTCGGTGGCCTTGTTCTTTGGCGACCACGTCATCTTGTTCTCCTTCTTCAGTCGCCTCCTGGCGTTGGCGAACCAGGTGGACACCTGGGTGAGGGTCATCTTGGTGATGATGGCCAGCATGATCTTCTCGCCCTTGGTGGGGTAGGGGTTCTTGCGGTGCTCGTACAGCCACGTCTTCAGGGTGCTGGTGGTTTCTCGGGTGGCGTTCTTCCTGCGGGCCGTGCTGTTGAAGTCCACCGTCCCGTATCTGCACCAGTGGAGGGGGGGGGTTAGCCCGGTGTTAGTGGCAACCAGCTCACACACCTTTTTATTCTTTTCACTCTGCTTCTTTTTTTTTTTTAAAGCAAGCAGATCTTCACTGGAGGAGGCCGCCGCTCTCTTCCACGCTGACCCTTGACCCCAATGCGGGTTTATCTGAGCGGCGCCGGAAGGCTTTCTGGCAGCTCTGCTGATAGTCACATTGCACAGAGTGAAGTGGAAGGAGCCGGGCACCTACCTGTCATATTGATACTGTCCCAGCGAGTGGTCGTAGGGGTAGTAGGCAGCAGTCTGAGTGATGCCAGAGTGCAGAGAGCCGGCGCCGTCCTTGATGTCGTACTGGGGGTTCTGCAAACGCAGACACATTGGGTTGATTTGAAGAGAGCGCCCGGTAAAGGATTCCTCCTGACAACACTTTGGTCTTTAAATGCATTATTTGTATTCAATTGAACATATTATTATGAGTCACTTTCCAAGGCATCATTTTGAAAGACTTTTCATCAAATAAATAAAATCAATTTCCAGCAACAATTCATTAACTGAACGGTTGTTGTTGTTGTTGTTGTTGTTTTTAAATGAATTAATTTACCCATTTTTAAAAAAATGTAACCAGGAGAAGTGTGGGGTTAAAACTGAAGACAAGACAGGCAGCAGCAGAGTGTACATTTCCAGTGTTTGTGTTGAATATAATTTTAGGATTTCTTTCTGACTGATTTTCCTGTGTACGTTTGAGACACATTTAAGATATTTTAACAGTTCCTTCAAACTCGTGATTAATGTATGAACGACAGTGGAGAAAAGTTTGCTCGCGCCGCCGAGCATAATAAATAAAAACATGTCACCCCCCCCACCCCCCCTTGCATATTTATATGCACATTTTTGAAGCAAAAACTCGACAGAACGACACTCTATTCATGATTAAGAATTGATTTTTCACCCGGAACAACAACTTCACAATGACAAAATTCCATCTGATTTCACGCGCGTGAACTGCTGCTGCTGCTGCTGCTGCTGCTGACTCGCTGACAACTTTTTTATTTTATATTTTAATTATCATTTAAGAAGATTGGACTGAAGTGTGACTCGAACACAGACAAAGTGAAGAAAACCTCCGCTGCTGCTCCTGCTCCTCCTCCTCCAGCAGCAGCAGCAGCAGCAGCAGCACCGTGTCCAACACAAGCAGGCAGGGTGTGTGAAGCCCACCAGAGTGGAGTAGATGGCCGACGGCTCGGTGCTGTAGGGGAAGTAGTTGGCGTAGTTGTGGCTGGCGGCGGCCGCGGCGGCGTACGGGGAGCTGTACATCCCCAGCGCGGCGTTGAGCTCCGAGCGGCTGCTCGCCAGGAGCCGGTTGTCGTAGGGCGGGCAGCAGAAGGAGGCGGCGGCGGCGGCGGCGGCGGCGGCTGCGGCTGCGCTCTGGGAGCCGCCCGTCCCGTCAGACACCGACCTGGAAATCGAATCGCAGCAAGTCGTAGTGGGGTTTGCCGACACGAAAAACTGCATGAAGAGAACCGTGGACAGACATTGGTCACTGGCTCAGTCAGCACTGTCCGGAGGCAAGAGTTTCCAGCTCGCAGCTTCCCGCTGCGCTTGGTTTCATCGCGCGCCCGCGCGCGCAAAAACAAAACAAAAAAAAAAAGAGGTTGGTGGTGACTTTTTGTGTGCGTCTTTTTTTGATGATTATTATTTTCAATGCACGAGCCAGCTGTCGTTTTCTTAAGTGACGCGCACTATCCGAGGTAAGTCATCCTCCTGATAATTCTGCACTCCGGGGAAACAAGTCCGCAGGGCGACACATCCTTCAATCATGTAAATGTTTCTCCTCATGTCTGTTAAGTATGTTTCCATAAAGTGAATAAAGAGACAAAGTGTCTTAAAACTATGAACATGAAAATGTAAGGCAGAATTCTTTTCATATTTTAAAAATAAAATGAATCGCTTTTTTAAAAAAAAACTAAATAATAATAATAATAATTCAAATTTGTCCGGGACATAACAATAATTATAGTAATAATAATAATGCTAATAATAATAACAATGACCAAGTATAACAGCTCAGGCTCAACTTTTACTCTCAAGTGACTTCTCTGTCTTCTTAAACTTTCTCCAGCTCATCATTTAGTGCAACAATCGTGGCTTTAAAACTGGAAAATACCTCATCTAAAACCTAAATAGCGTCATTCTAACAACAGCAATATTATTATCTTTTTTTATTTTATTTATTTATTTATTTATTTTAAAAAGAAAAGTTTGTGTCACCACCGCGCGCACAGCGGACTGCAGCCAGATCGCACCTCAGTGACATTCATCTCTATTGTCATCTGGAAAAACACGTGAGTTCATTCATAATTCAGGGTAATTGGACACGGCTGCGCGCGTGCATATCGATATTTGGTTTCACAACAAAAGCAGCTCGCGCACAAAGCTGTCAATAGTGCGACAGCAGCGAGTCCATCAGTCAAGTGGAGAAAAGTGCTCCGACTGCGACACTGTGGCAAATATTACACCAGTAAATATGGATAAATATATAAATAATTATTTCAGTAAAACTCCTGTCGGCTGCATTTGTGTGCGTGCGTGCTGGAACGCAGGCACACAAAGTTCGGGAAATTAAAATCAAACGAACAAACGAACCCCCCCACACCCCCCCACACCCCAAAAAAAAGAAAAGAAAAAAAAGCAAAGCGAGTTTTTCTTACCTGTGAAGTTGCATTGTAAGGAAATCCAAACTGCGAGAAAGACATCGCTGCTCCTTTAGTTACCATCAGCAATATTCTTCAGCCCGTGATCGATCGCAAAGCAATTTTGGTTTCAAATCCGCCGTCTTGCACACATTTCCACGCACGGCCTTTCGCTCAATAATAGATGAGTTCGCTGACAGGAGGAGAGACTTTAGGCTGCGCCAGCTGCAGATTGTTTTATATGAATGAATAATCCCCCCGAAGGACTCGATAAGAAATGAAATTAAGCGTCATTAAGTGGGGGGGGGAAAAAGTGTTGTTGTGTTGGCTGAAGGAGGCTTAAAGGATAACGTAAGACTTGCAAGATATGGACTCTGCTTGTGCTATTATTTGTGGCGCTATAGTTCTTTAGCATTCATCCATGCAAGGGTATCAGCGTGACGTCACTGTAATCCCGGAACGGCAGGGTACCAGGGATAGAATCACGTCTTTGCCAATCACGTCCGGCAGAGGCTTTCTTCAGGTGCGCTGCACGCTGCGGCAACGCACACCGCCGCGGACCTTTGTTGAGGTAAAAAACATTTTTATTTGCCTTGAAAAGTGGCGTTAAAGAGCCAAAGGAAAGGTGAGTTCAGAGGAGATGATTATTGGGCGGGTTGGGGGGGGGGGGGGGGGGTCAGAAGCCGCGGTCCGGAGATCGCGCGCTCTATTTCGCGTGGAGGAGAAGGAGATGCTAACGCGTTTGGGAAAAAGTGACTGAGATGATACATTTGTTATTATTTCCCAGCATTGAAAGGTTGGATTAAAAATCAACAGTTTTATTACAGGCGGTTAAATGAGGACACGCGATACTTTTCACCCCGCCCTCTTCTTTCGTCCTTTTCTTTCCCCCTCCTCTTCTTTCTTCCTCTCTTGCGCCCCTGTGGCTCCGCGGCCAGAGGTCCATCCCGGAGTTAATGACGATGATGTTTCCATCTCTGTCTATTAGAGGGAGGGCCAGTCCCAGCAGTCCCAGCAGGGCGGTGAGGGGGTGGCAGGTCAATAGAGCAGTGATTGATGCGCGCCGCGAGACCTACGTGACCATTACGCCTAATGCGTAATTGTATCAATTAACAAATGGATACACGCCCTTGTTTAACCAACGAGCAACACAGAGAAAATTTGCCTTGGAGAAGAAATCCGAAGAATGAGGGGGGGTGTCTAATTAAATACCCGTGGAGGGGGAGGGGGAGGGGGTGGGGGTGGGGGTGTTTTAATTGAATGATGCTACTGACTTGAAGAAAAGATGATGCTGCCTCACACTGAATGAAAGGAGAAATCATTTTCAGCCTTATTAGATGAGCAGCTCAAGCTTCATCAGTGCAGTACACCCCCCCCCCCAACCCACACACACACACACACACACACACACACACACACACACACACACACACAAACACACACAATGCAAATAAACAAGCTGCCCCCCACCACACCCCCCAGTGTGAGGTTGAGCTGGGACAGGGAGGGGGGGAGGTTGTTTTCACGTGGCAAAACAATCAGACCCATATTCTAATATGTCCTCACATACTTGATCACCTGTGACGTCATAACGTTTCGATGGTGATTAATGGCTTCTTTCTTCTGGCGTCCTGCCCTCCTACACCGGATGTTTGGCGTCTCCTCCCCTCGGAGACCCTTCTGCTATTATGGGCTTTCTCTCCGAGGGGCGCTAAAGAGCCGCGATGTGGGAGATGAAGATCTTCCATCAAGAGATTTTCCTCAGAGATAAAGTGGACAAAACATCGCCGCTCGGTCCGGGGTTGCTGCACTAATCCCCGCCAGGCCGCGGCAGCAGCAGCAGCAGCAGCAGCAGCGGCAGCAGCGGCAGCAGCGGCAGCAGCGGCGGCAGCAGCAGCAGCGGCAGCAGGTCTTTGTGTTCCCTGTGTTTCTGAAGAGCAGCTGAGTTCACTGTGAGACCTGATAAATGAACAGTGGTCCTCTTCAAGGAAACATTGTCACCCTCTCATTTTTAACAACATGATGTAACTCCATGAATTCCACTTTTTGTTCTTTTTTTGAATTTATAAAAAAAAAAAAATGGGATTTTAAAAAAATATATATATTAATGTATTCAAGTTGCCTGAAGAAATGAATTTCTTGACGCAACTTCAAGTTCTTACAACCTGAAGTTGCGTCCTCTGTCTCTGCGATCCAGGCTGGTCTTTCAAATTGAGCGCTTCAAAGTACTACAAGAGGTGCAGAGTGCAACTCGGTGTGTCTCTGTCACAGCTGGAGGGGGGAACACGCAGCGCTCCTTAATTATTCTTAATAAATCATCATGTGGTTAATTCTGTTTTTTGTTTTTGTTTTTTGTTTTTTTAAAAAAAAGGTGGGGAACCATCCAGGTAATCAATGATCATCAGCAGAAAATAACCAGCAAATGCAGTTTTATGTAGTAAACACACAATATTGTTTCCTGACTTTGAAAAATCTGTCTGGCTTTACAATTTAATTTTATTGATGCCCTTATAAATAAAAACAATCTCTTCATTTTTTCCAGAAAAGTTTGTTCGTTGTCTCTTTTGAATGGGAAAATCCATCCACTTCCTGCCAAGTCGACACACGAAGAGACAAACTAGCATCCGCACTGACACTGACACTGCCACTGACACTGCTGTCAGTAGGTGTTAATGATGATTGTCTGCACATCATGATCCTGATGAGAGGGAGGTGACCCTCTAGAAGCCCTGCTGCTCCACACAGCCAGGCCTCAGGCCTCAGACTGCAGCCAAGATCTTCTGCAGTGAGAGGCCACTGCACCCCCACTGCTCACCAGTGTGCCACCACGCAGACCACTGAGCACTGAGAAGTCCTCCTTTTCAACACCTTCTGTCCCTGCAAGAGACACTTTCAGCTCTTTTGCATAGAAGAAGAAGAAGAAGTCGAAGCATTGATCACTGCGGGCAGGTGCGTCTCCACAAGGACGTTACCTGATGGTCCAAGTGCATGTGGACACACTCATGCATTATGCATGTCCAGCAGTCAGTGCAGAGCTCAGTGAATGGGGGTGAGACGAGCACTAATTGTGCTGCTGGCAGAGTGACACAGTGGCCTTCCAGCTGGGACAGACTCACACGTCTTTCTGCTCCCTGTCTGCTTTGCTTTTGCTGTGTTTTCTTTTTCAGCACTTCAACACTCCACCAGGTGGAGCTTCTCATCGATTCTTCTTCCTCTGATGTTTCCTGGAGCACCGTGCTGCATTTCTATGCTGTTTGATTTCTGTTCAAGTTTGGCTGTAATCAAATCAAGTGGTTTAAAAAATAAAAAATAAAAAAACCCCAACAGTGTTTGGATTGGTTCAGATTGTGAACGTCTCACGCTGGACTCCTTGAGAAGGATGAAAAGACAATTTCTTGTACAAAAAAAAGACATGACATAAATAAATAGGAACTCAGTCAAGCTGTGTGTGATTGCTGTGTGTGTATGGATTGTGTTTGTGTGTGATGTGAGTGAAGAGCAGCAGTGGAAGGTGCTGCGAGGTGAACTGAGAGCGGCTCCACCCACTGAGTCTTTACCTTCACAAACACACCTGATGTGCAGCTCTGGCCAGTCGGCCACGTGCACACACACACACACACACACACACACACACACACACACACACACACACACACACCCACACAAAAAGGTGTTTTTGTAAGTTCTCCTCGCTGGGCATGAGTGAATGAATGGCACGACACAACGTTAAGACTTTCTCATGTGTCCCAGTCAATGTACATTGACTCTCCATCTTAATTAAAGGGATAGTTCAACATTGTGCCAACCTTCCCTCGTGCCACAACCCCCACAAGCCCTATAGTCAGTGTGGGTCAGTGTGACGAGCATTCCCTTCACTCATCAGTGCCTGCCACCTGAATTTGCTTTATGTGTTGTTGCATAACTGTACATATTTATTTCATAGCGCGGTGAATGTTCAGGTGTCGAGGGCCTTTTGGAGTTGTCGTGCACAGTTCACTGAGTGACTCGCTGGATCTCACAACCACAGGCAGCGACACTTAAAGCAGCTCTAGGTAACTTTTCCACCATGACATTATGATTCCAAACTCAGTAAAGCGGTTACATAACCGATTATGATTATGGATCAATGGTGCCGCCTCGGCAGCGAGGGGGTGGGGGGTGGGGGGGGTGGCGGCTGCAACTGCACTGCGTAACCTTCAAGCGCGACCCAACACTCCGGACGAACCACTATACGGCAACGTCACACCTTTATTTAGAGGCGGTTTTACATCCTACTGTTACAAATACATAAGATTATAAATGAACCTCGATGAAAGACCAAGTAATAAACCAATAAACTCTTTATTCATTTATCTATTTCCACCGAAAGTGACCTGGAGCTGCTTTAAAGGGACTCGACCGACTCATGAGACTGGAAGGATCATGGCAAGAGTCAAATTGACCAAAAACGTGACGTGGTTCCTGAGTGGACAAGGCTTCAGAAACACAGCAGTCGCCCTGAAGCGGGTGAGGAGGTCGGTGCAAGAGTTGTGAGGCCTGCACAGAGAAAGAACACATGCAGGAAAGTTTGACGGCCAAACAACAAGCCATTTCCTACCTACACACTGCACCGTCATCCTAGACGTGCTCTCAGTTCCAAGAGGAGCCTTCAACTTCCTGTTTGTGCACATCACAGGAATCTCAACACTGCACTCCTCCGCTGCGTCCAATCCCTCTTCTCTGTCGTGACGTGGCAAGTGGAAGTCTTTCACTGTCTGCTTCCAATGGGTGATTGCAGCTGCTAATGTGAGTGAGTCTTACACCCATCCGCCATTAGAGGCGTCACCGCTTCCATTAAAAAGAGGAGGACGAGAAGCGTAAAGGTTAAGTCAACACTCAATAGCTCGCAGCCCTCCTCTCCTGTTTAATACCTTCCCTGTGCTGACTTAATGAACCACACATAGGCTCTCTGGGTTTTCATCAGACGAGGGGGTGCTGGTGGTGACAACAGTAGTGCTGGGGGTGGGGGAGGTGGAAGTGCATGAAATGATAATAACGACAGACAGACAGACAGACAGACAGACAGACAGACAGAGTGGAGAAGCCCGAGTGGAGCAGGGGGATGAAGCTGCACCTACCTGCAGCTGCCTGATCTCATTAAAACCAAATTGGTATATGCCAATAAATCCCCAGCACTGGAATTATTAGGTGTGCATACGCACATCATATGCCTGCGCGCAAACTTTGCCCACAAGGAGCGTTATTAGAGCCTCAGAATTACCCAAAATGGAAAGAACAGTAATAAATATTGGAATGAGAAGTAATAGAGTTGGTGGCAGACATGGTCGCAGAGGTGGCCGCTTAACACTTCAACAAACATCTCCGGGCTGGGTGAGTAATTGCAGCATGCAGGGGGAGTCATTAAAGCTTCATCAAACAGAGGGGTTGGAGGGGGGGGGGGGCACAGTGACGACTGGAGGGGGGGGGGCACAGTGACGACGGTCTCAACCAATTAATCCAGAGAGGAGACTGATAAAAAAAAAAAGAAGATGATGACTGGATGTGTCCTGATTGGTGGCTTCAGGAGAGAGAGATAGAGAGATAGATGGACAGATGGACAGATGGATAGGTAGGTAGGTAGGTAGGTAGATAGATAGATAGATAGATAGGTAGGTAGATAGATAGGTAGATAGATAGATAGATAGATAGATGGATAGATAGATAGATAGATAGAAAGAGAGATAAGTACTTGATTTATCCTGAAATAAATTTCAGTTTCTCAGCTGCACAATTATTCATCAGCAAACCAGTTCCTAAGATAGAGCAGAGAGGGAGATTGTAAGAGAATCATGAAAAAGTAAAGAATTCCAGGTAATAAATGCTATATAGCAGACATTCATTGAGGGTAAAATTGCACTCGTCTATCAGAGAGAATTTTCACCCCTTTGTTGCGAGCGACTGATCTTTGTCATTGACAGCCTGTTCAGTTTCACATAATAAAATAATTCCAATGGGAAGCAGAACAAAAACAAAGAAATAAACGTGGTGCTAAACATACAATAAGTCAACATTGCACTGCAGTGAGTAGCAGGAGAAGCCTTGGCGTGAGTTATTTCAAGCTCTACCGAGTGTCAGAGGAGTTCAGTTCAGTGTGGGGCAGCAGAGCCTCTTGTCTACGAGGCTGCACTGAACACCAAGTCCAACTGGACCGGACGCATCACACGCACACCACGTCAACACGGAGGAGGCCGTGCATCATGGTGCGTCCGGTCCAGGACTGGAATTCCTGTATAACTCCAGAACTGTTTCCTGCTCTGAAGTGAATTACCAGCGATGAGAGCCTCACACAGAGCGAGCAGAGGAGAGAAAAGGCTGAAATCTACCGTTAGTGTGCATTTGGGGCGAACTGGCCCTTTAATGGAGGCCGTGTGACTGCCGCTTCATTTGGAATCTGGCGGTTTTGATGGCTGGCAGTCAAATGTAGAACTCAAACAAACCCACGGCGTTTTGTGTCGGGCGTCGCACATCCCAGAGGCCCCTCAGGGCTCCCGGGAGAGACAGACAGAGAGGGAAGGAGTGTCTGCAGCGCCCGTCTGTGTGTGTGTGTCTGTGTGTGTGTGTGTGTGTGTTGTTTGTGCGTACACGCTGGCTGCTGAGTCCCCTTGAGGCTCGGCTGTAAAGCTATCATCAGCGCTGGTGTCAGGGATTTGTAGCTTGTCACTGGGAGAGAGCGAGGGAGTGCTGGCACTGAGTCTGGGAAATAACTGCTTATTGAGAGGGAGAGAGTCTGGCTCGCTAGCACAGCTTATGTGAATGAAGGTGTGTGTGTGTGTGTGTGTGTGTGTGTTTGGGGATTGGGAGTAGGAGTAGGAGAAATGTGTGTCTGCTTTCTCCCCGGGGTGCCTGGAGTTGCACGTGCCTGCTTAGATTGTGAGTCGATTCTGTGTGTGTGTGTGTGTGTGTGTGTGTGTGTGTGTGTGTGTGTGTGTGTGTGTGTGTGTGTCCATACGCTGTCTGTCTTTCATCTCTGGGCCCGAGGCTCTTTGTCTTTGTGCGATGTTGTTGGCGAGGCTCAGGGTTTCCTTCACTCAGGGTGTGTCTGCGCTGCTCTGTTGTGTCGTTGTGTTGAACGTTTGCACACTTGGACACCAGTTTGCCCAAATATGTCTCGTCGGTCTTTGGCCATAAGGCGCCTCTGTACTGTGCACTGCCTCCCTGTGTTTGTGTGTGTGTGTGTGTGTGTGTGTGTGTGTGTGTGTGTGTGTGTGTGTGTGTGTGGTCTCCTCCTTGTAGGACTGTGACTTCAAACCCAGCATTCCCTCCAGGCAGCGGGCAGACAGCAAAAAAAGGCTCTGGGGTCCATAAAAATATAGATGTGTGTGTGTGTGTGTGTGTGTGTGTGTGTGTGTGTGTGTGTGTGGATGGGAGAGAGAGGGATCATTTTCCCATTGACAACCATTACTTTGAACAAAGAATGTTGATTTGAAAATGGCCCAGTGGCAGTGGACCAGGTTTCAAGAAGAATTCCCTCCAAATCATAAATGATGGTGTCAGCGCTGGAACAGGCAGGCAGAGGAGGAAAATTGCAGTTACATGGTTTCCATCGGTCCACACAAGCAGCGGCGGCGGCGGCGGCGGCGGCGGCGGCGGCGGCTAAATCCTTTCCTAGCGTCCTAGCCCGTCTCTCCGTCTCTCTCCGTTCCCATTACTGTCAGTCCAATTACCGGCCGCGTGGCAGCGGCGCTGTCAGCACCCGGCGGGTCACGGCGGTGCATCGGCGGCTTCCTGCCTTGTACGGCAATGTTTTCTCCTCAGAGGAACTTGCATAAAGAGCCCCTCTGACCAACCCCCCCACCCCCCCCCCCCCCCCACCCCAGCTGAGTTGAGGAAGCAAAAGGTGGGAAGTGATCAAAGGTCCTGCGCTCCTGCTGGATTGCGAAGGCACCGCCAGCCTCCTCCGAACAGGAGGAAAAGATTCCTGGAAAATGACGGCGCCGCAGCGGCTGACAATCCTGTGGCACTTCACCGCACTGACACACTAACACTGCAGATATGTTTCAGGTGTGACTGCACTGAGATTGTGGAGATTGTGAGCCAGTGTGTTGCAGAGGCCAGGGTTCTGCCCAGGGTTCTGCCCAGGGTTCTTCCTGGGTTCTTCCCAGGGTTCTGCCAAGGGTTCTTCCTGGGTTCTGCCCAGGGTTCTGCCCAGGGTTCTTCCTGGGTTCTTCCTGGGTTCTGCCCAGGGTTCTGCAGCTCCAGCTGCTTCACCCTGGTTCAATGCCGGTGCTGACAATACAAATAGCCACGCTTGATGTTTGTTTGCATAAATTGTTTTGAGAGGCATGAGTTTTTTCATTTTTTTTTTTTTGGAGGTGGGGGGTGTGGGGGGGGATTATGGTGGGGGGAGTTTGGGAGCCGCCAACCGCGATGGAATAATCCTCGCTGAGCTGACAGTCAGATTTGCTCTTCTTTAAAAGTAAGAAAAAAAGAAAGAAAGAAAGAAAAAAGATTGTTTTGGATTTTTCTGCTCAATTCCTGGCAGCTGCTCTGGACTGTGAACTTTTCATTGCACGGTGTGTGTGTGTGTGTGTGTGTGTGTGTGTGTGTGTGTGTGTGTGTGCGTGCGTGTGTGCGCTTGTTGACGAGGGAGAACGGTGAGCTCCTCCTTTCTTCTCCTGCTGCACAGCAGCGGTGTCCATTTCAATAACATCAGTGTGCAGTTTTAACTGGTGCTAAGAGTTCAGTGGTGAGTTCAGGAACCTCGCCGGGGTCGCGACCACAACAGTCGTCTCCTCCCAGAGCCCTCCACATCCACTTTGATTTGTCTCCGCAGGTCACGCTTGCTGGGAGGAAGGAACAGGGAGAGCGAAAGGCCAAGGTCGAGTCCACCTTCTGCAGCGGGGAAATGACGGAGAATCAGTTTTCACACACAGAAAGGCTCATTTTCATATCTTTAGATTGAACACGTTGACAAAAACAGATTTGACAATTTGTGGCAGCAGATACAAGAGAAAGAAACCACAGAGTTCATGTCCGTTGCATGCAGCAATTCAAGGATCACTGGGAACAATCCTGTAAACTGCACACAGAACCGCACAGAGAACCCACAGAACCCCACGGAACCGATAGAACCCACAGAACCCCACAGAACCCACAGAGCCCACAGAACCCCACAGAGCCCCATAGAACACACAGAGCCCCACAGAACCCACAGAACCCACAGAACCCCACAGAACCCCACAGAGCCCCATAGAACACACAGAGCCCCACAGAACCCACAGAACCCACAGAGCCCACAGAGCCCCACAGAACCCCAGAGAGCCCCACAGAACCCCACAGAACCCACAGAGCCTGGGCTCTCGGCCTGGACGGGATGGAAAATCTATCAATCCACCAATGACAGTTCAACTGTTCAGGGCCTCTGTTCCTGATTTGCCATCCAGCCAGTGGAGGTCCTTCCATGGTCAACTTCCAACCAGATCCAGATGCGGCCAATACATACATAAATACATACATACGTACGTACATAGATATATACACATATATATATGTGTATATACTGCTGCAACATTCGTCTCAGGCTCCTCTGCAGCCACAGTGTCAGGCTGAGGTGCTAATGATGGTTTATTTACTTATGAATACCTCTCTCTCTCTCTCTCTCTCTCTCTCTCTCTCTCTCTCTCTCTCTCTCACACACACACACACACACACACACACACACTTTAAGATAAATCAAAGAAATGGCCAGAGGAAGAATCAAGCGAGGCCCTTCCAACCAGAAAGCAGATGTTTCATGCTTGCCAACATCAGAAGGACATTTTACAGTGAAGAGTGGAATCATAGACCTCTGACTGGCCAGTTTTTGGTAAATGTTCACTGGGCCAGTCTGTTGTAGGGGGGTAAACTCTGGCCTCTCTGGGCCAATACATCACCATATGGATACTTCATACAGCGGCTCAACCATCTCAAAGAACCGCCGACAGAACCGCCGAGGTGCTATTTGGC
The DNA here is from genome assembly GCF_046127955.1 of Nelusetta ayraudi. Lineage (NCBI taxonomy): Eukaryota > Metazoa > Chordata > Actinopteri > Tetraodontiformes > Monacanthidae > Nelusetta > Nelusetta ayraudi. The sequence continues at coordinate 25,998 of NW_027466208.1, forward strand.
ACCACAGTCACCTCCCCACCTGAAGACAGTACGTAGAACCTCAGTCATCCCAAAGAACCGCTGAGGTGATTGAAGCACTGCAGGCACCCTGAAGAACCCCTGAAGACCCGCTGAGGTGTTTGGCCCAAGACGTTTCCATTCAAGGCTCTCAATATGCATCCACAACAGTGGCGCAGGGGAGAGCAGGCAGTGCACGACATTCCTTTGAAACATCTGCTGAATGGGAGTCCTTCAACAAGTGTTGTGTTTACTCTGCTGCTGGGAAAACAAACAGACACAGGCGGCGTCTGATGGGAGTGTAAATCAGCCTCGGTGGTAAAGAGCACGGCTTGAGTTTCACTGGCGAGCACCGCGGCATCACCCCAAGGTGTTGAGCGCAAATATACGGTGGGGGGTGTGGGGGGGGCAGCTTTGGACATTTCTGCTTGAACATCAGTGATGGAGAGAAACTAGAGTAAATCATAAGGTTCTTCTGTTACCTTCTGGTGCCAACATCAAACTGAAGAGCGGAACAGAAGACAGTTCAGGCTCTTCTAGCGAGGAGCACCAGTGACACATGGAGCCACGCCCTCTCTGGGCTCCAGGAGACTAACCCTAACCCTAACCCTAACCCCACCCGGTGGTGAAACCTCATGTCCGTGCTCTTCCTACCTGCTGTGGTGTTGTGTTGCCTTGCGCCTCACTCACACACAGCCACTCCCTCCCACCCTCCTCCCTCCAAGCTGGCCAAACACAATACCAAAACCAGTTCATGCATCATGGTGTTACGTTTCAGATATTATGCTTGCAATGGTTGTTTCAGTCTTATTTATTGACTGTGGTGATGTTTATGGCTTCTATGTGGACCACAAAGTAAGGTTGTAAAAACCAAAGCACATTTAAAGAGACAAAAAGTCATTCTGCCACTGTGTCTCTGTTCTCTCAGCAGTGAGACTGTTTGCAGTTCTGAAGACATTAAACACGGGTATCGGTTATTCCTCTCTCATACGGCCCTGCAATGTCCAATACAATCTCATCTGCATTACCAGTTATGCAAATTAGCCGATGGCCTCATTTAACGACTACTTTTAGAAGAGCCAATTGCAATTTTAATTCCAGGGCAACCCTGGGTTGCATTTTTAGTATGAAAGATGCAATATGATTGATTGATTGATTGATTGATTGATTGATTGATTGATTGATTGATTGATTGATTGATTGGCATCAGGACTTTCAGGACTGGCTTCATTAACACTGGCTTTTAAAGTTGTCGGAACACAATCAAATAAATGAATGTATGAATCAATAAATAATGGAAATAAGAGATATTAGAAAATGATACATTCTAATATATTCCTACAATTGAATTTAGAAAAGGCAAACGCAGAGGACGACGTCATCAGCAAAGAAAATTCTTCCCACAGCCACAGTTGGGAGATGAAAGCGGCTTTTGTCCTTATCTGATGTACCCGATGAAACCATACGTTTATCTGTGAGCTTCATTACATTGACTCTATCTTGTTCATCTGACTGTGACAGTGCTTCTGTACAGTATCTCTCTCTCTCTCTCGTGCCGGAGTGATTTCACTGCGCACTCCTCTAATCTCGCCGCTCAGTTCACTCCACTGCCGCTGCCTCCACGCCCTCAGCTGCCTCCCATTGGTTCCAATTACCGCTCCACTTGTTTCCCTCTCAGACATTTATACCATAGATATGATTGTGTTGACTCTCAACTTGACCCGACCCGTCTCACGCGCACGAGCTCTACTCTTATCAAGCACTGTGGAATCCCTCCATTATACAGTGAGTGATGTGCGCGCAGCCCGGCTGCATGATATCCTGCTGTCTCTTCCTGAGCCGCAGCTCTGCGAGACCTTTGCATATTTAAAGTCTCCACTACAGAAAGACAGCGTGAGACGGGCACTTCTCACCGCTCCCGTGTGAGATTTGAATTATAGTCTGTGTCTTCCTCTAGTGTCTGTGTACAAGCCATTGTCGGCACTATTGGAACCCACGTGGAGCAGGGACACGATCCAGTTGCTTATGTATGGATGTATATATACACTGGTGTTAATAAATGTAGAAATGAATGTGATAACATGATGACACCTCAGTAGCTGGGTAGCGACTACAGACTGGTACAGAAAAGTCAAAAGTCGTTGAAAACAAAATATCAAAATTACTAAAAAAACAAAAACAAAAAAACAACCCAGCAACAACAACAACTAAGTGAGCTCTGATGTAATTTAGAGTGCAGTTCATCAAGCATCAGGACACTAGTAGCATCACAGATTGTATTTAAAAATAAAGAGTGAATTTGTTGACCTCTTTCCAACCCCAGTGCTCAGGCCAGATATAAAGATACGGTGCGTGAGTGTTTTCCACACTGAGACGTCTGCGGGGTCATGAGGGACATCAGTGGGACTGAGCACTGAGGCTGAAGTCTTGTAGCCCCCAGTGCCCCCCCAGGGTACGGGGGTCCTTGCCAGGGGCTTATCGCCTTACACACATTGTCATTTCCTGCAGTCTCTCCCTGTCCTCTTCCTTCCACTCGCACCAGGACTTCCTCTGCTCCCTGCCAAGCACCTCCTGCAGCCGCTGACACGTTGCTTGGGAGGCCTTCTTTCAGGAAGGAAAGGTCCGTGTTCCGACCACCAGCTGATAGAGGGAGGTTGATAACCCCACAGCAACGCAGCGACAGTGCCAGGTGATGTAAAGCAGATGTCCTCCTGACCCCTCGCACTACTCGGGGAGACGACGCTTCAACACAAATTCTACGGTGGACGAGGGGCTGTGGTGCAGATTCAAACAGCATGATTTAAACTTTATAACCTGCAAAAATCACTTCTAATTACAAGCAAGGTCAATGTTGATGTTGATGTATTTTCTTGCTCAGTCGCCAAATTGGCCTTTAACAGAATACACAATGTTTTCATCAACTGAACAACGTTACTCATTCACCACCCTTGACATTATTTTCTGAAATGCTCTTTTCTTTCTTCTGCTTCCGCTCTTCTTTAGCTTCTCTCGCTTTTTCATTTATTTCTTACTTTTGCCTTTTAATATTTCAACACTTTTGCTTTGAATTTGCTTGAGCCAACTGTTAAATACAGTGTATATTTAATTGTTGATTCTACCTTTTTTTTTTTTTTAAATATATCATACATTAAAAGTCCTTCTAGCGTGAGTTCCTCCCAGGTGACACCGTGTGGTTTATGAACCCTTTCAGAGACGGAGAGAAGCACATGGCATCAGTTTTGGCTGAAAGCTGAGAGGTTTGTGAGAGGCTGTGAACACTTTTCCAAAAAGGATATCAAATAATATATTGATTTACATGTCTTTATGTCATGTCCTGTCTCAAACGATATAGAAATGATGTAATGTATGCCCTCAAGCCTATATGCTGGTTAACCTATGCACACACTCACACACACACACACACACACACGCACAGCGAGAGCCCCCTGGGAGGGGAAGGTGAAAGTGAGCGTGCTCGCAGACCTCTCAGCCTCGTGACCTCATTACTATTCAGAAGCAGCGGTGAGAAGATGAGCGCTGCCGTGTTCCCAGTGCAGCTCCAGTAGATGATGTTCATGGGTGGGAGGATGGTGTTGGGGTGAGGCACCCGCTCCTCCACCACCTCCACCTCCACCTCCACCCAGTTACACAGACGCACTTCCTCCTGGGAGATAGGCGGCCGCTGCTCTCTGTCAGGACCTCCTGAGCCACAGACCCCCCGGGGACGCCCACCTCACTCTGTATGTGTGTGTGTGTGTGTGTGTGTGTGTGTGGGAAGGGGTCCTGTCTCTTTGCTCCCAGACCCCCCCCCCCCCACACACACACACACACACACACAGGACAAGCAAAAGAGCAGCAGAGGAGGAGACCGGTGCTCGTCCCCTGCTCTCCTTTCCCCTGCGCCCACACTCTCTTCTCTTCCCTCCCGGCTTCTCTTCCCTTGGCCCGGGTAGGCGGGCGGGCTGCTGCGGCCGGTCGATAGCGTTAATTGGCTCACTCAGTCACTGCTACATTGATTGCGGTCACTAATAAAAGGGCTATTGATTGGCACTTTGTTAAACACTAGCCCAAGCGGTGAGAGCTGCCCTCTCATAGCATCCAGACAGCAACCTTTTCCTGTTTGCCAGTCTCTCTCCGTCATAAATTATGTCAGTCGATTAAGGGGGCATTTTCCCCTCATGTTTATGCTCCATCAGTCTAAGGACATCTTTGGGTGGTAAGGTGAGAGCAGCCGGCAACGTGAAAACGTCGGCGATGTACAGAGTTCAGCAAAAGTGCCTCACAAATGCACCGTTGACAGATGAGTTGTTGTTTCACAGATCTGCAGCTGTTCTATTATTGTATTTATTAGTTGCAATACATTTCCAAAAGATTAAAAAATGCACCGATCAGACGTGACGGGGCAAGAGTGCCAGTTTGTGGAGAGTCTACTTTCATACAAATGAACCCCAACTACCTGCTGAAGAGAGAAGTAGGGCCTGTGGTTTGTGGAAGACAACTTGCTCCCAGCCTGGACAAAAAGCCTGTTTCAGATCTCCCACTCTTCCATTTCTGTATGTGACTGTGACACTCTTACTGCACAACCCTAACCCTAACACAACCCTCACACCAACGGCTGCATTTCAGAAATAAAAGAAACTTCTGAAGCGTGTGGCTGCACACCTGCAACTGAAGAAAGCTGCACAGCAGACCGCAGCTTGATCACAGTGACTAGAAGCACGTTAGCTCGCCACAGGGGCTAGCAGGCACTTCCAATGAATTATGCACCAAATTATTGAGGGCAGTTCGAGACTATCATAAAAAATACATCCAAACGTCAAGGTAATTGTGATTGCCTGCCACTAATTGAAGAGTTTGTGATGTTGCTCTAGCAGTACTGTAGGGATGGGGTTTCACGCCATCTGTCTGTCTTGTAAATACATGTCATGCTTTGTGAAGGACTGGGTGTGTGATGTCAGTCACACATCAGTGTATCCAACCTGAAGGGAGAAACACAGACTGTCTCACATGCTTAGTAGTTATTTTAATGGCCCCGCTTTAGAAGTGCTATCTCGTCACTCAAAAGGTTGCGTGACTTCACTCTGTACTGATGACTGCTTTGAAAATCATTTTCCCCAAAGTGTCCTCCACTGTCTGCTCATCCCTTGTTCCCTATAGAGAAGTGGCAGCTCTCAACAACATCCGCTAATAAGGAGCACACGCTGTTGTTTTCACTTGAAACTTTGAGTAAACGCACGGCTCTCCCTGCAGTTCAATACGTTAGGATCGACCAAAACCCCCCCGTTTCCCGACACGAGCTCAATACCCAGTTTAATTGCAATTAGCCGCACAGCCCTCCTCTGTGTGCAGCGCGGGGAGTGGCGGCGAGTCAAAGGCCGGTCTCCTGAGTGAGACGATGAAAACTGGAAATGGTGTGTAAGTACCTCGCTGAGAGATTTAATTATCGCCATTAAATATTCAATGATCAATAGAATTTGTTTTAGCCGATCGATAGGTTGCCGGGCCTGAGAAGGACAATGTGCATAAGTTACTATTTGCATTTCAAAGCAGGTGTCACGTGGCCCCATTGGTAATCCATACCATTTTGTTGGGCTGTATTTCATATTTAGCTGCTTTATCCCCGTATCACTGACTGCTATTGATCCCCTTCCCTTTATTTACTGCCTGAAAACTGCCTTAGGTTTAAAATGTCAAAATGTTTTCAGAGAATCCGATATAGCTCCATCTGGCTTCCTCATCTCATATCTGGATCTTCAAACCTCCCCCCCCCACTCCCTACCACCCCCCTCTGTAATTCCCTTGTCTCTCTTTGCACTCACTCCTTCCCTCCTTCACTTTCCCTTCCTCAGTAGAGTTGGAAATTAAACCCTATCATCTTCCCACCCACTGTACCCCTGCGCCACTCGCTTGGGAATCAATCTGCACATTATTCAAATAAATATGTGTTGGGTGTCGGGGGAATACACCCCGAGTCACTTCAAAGACGCCCACCCGTCCCAACCCCGAGCCTTCAGCGTTTGCTTGTTCTCGCCCAGGTCCTATTTTGTTTACCTGAACCGGCTCTAATGGCTTGTTGTTGTTGTTGTTGGTGTTGTTTTCTTTTCTTTTTTCCACTGCACCGATCAAGAGTGTTCAAGAGCAACATTTAGCAAAGTTCAAGTGGCTGCATGTTCAGGCCTCATTCAGGCTTTGATTCTTGATGCTCAGACTTGGCCGTCACTTTCATCTGTTTCTGCACACCGGTTCCCATTATTCACCCGTATGTCAGCTTTTCCATGTATGCAACCTTAACAAAGGCTTTCGGTGACTTTCCTAGAGTCTCATAGTCTGGGTTGCAGAGGAGCAAAGAAAATTCAAACAGAATGAATGCAACAACAAGGGTACTGCATAAAACAGCAGCACAGAATGAACCATGACGATACAACAAGCAAACACAAAGCGAGACTATTTCCACTAGTTAGCAGGTGAACACAGGTGAGAACTGTTGAGGGCAGGAGTGACAATGAGACACAGGTGAAAATCATCAGGTAATAAAAGGGCGAAACAGAACCAGGAAGTTAAGCGCAGTAAATACAAGGACAGATGAGACTTTCAAAATAAAGGAGAGAACACTAAAACGGGCCATGATGGTTTCAAGCAACGTTAGAATTTGAAAATGAGAGTAAATCTGAATACTTCTGCCATACAGTACTTTGACTAACTGCTTATATTCTGTGCATCCATCAAGCCATAACTTGAGCATTGATATATCTTAAGAAATACCAACATAGCATCAGCAATACATCTTGTCATTATAATAAATCATATCATACCACATTTAATGTTTTTGGCTGCAACCCAGAGAAAAATTAAACAATTGTCCTTTAGTCACCATTGCTTTCCCTACATAAGTATGGATTAGATCAGGTGACACAGTTCTGTTCGTGTCATATCTGGTCAACAGAAAAACACTCATTATGTGCACTTTTAAACGTTAAAGGTTTGCTGGTTTGCAGAGTTGTGCGCTCTCTGCTCCGTTGGACGAATGTCCTCTGTGTGTGAGCGCCGGGCGTATCAGTCAGAGGAACCTGACCCAGGTCAGGGAGTTAACCTTCAGTGACCCAGCAGCAGCATGCGGCATCATCAGTGCCATCAAGATACATTGCCTCAGCATCGGCACACAGTTTGAAAGAAGCATCATTTCAAAGTGCTGAATGAGTCCCTACGTGTGCATTTATATTCTTCCACATCTGTGCGCTGGGGCTGTGAAAAATTGTGAAAAGAGGCAAACTTCTGCTCTATTATGAGTCTGTTAGCTCAACATCCAGTTCATTTTTCAACTCAAAAAGTTCAAAAACTAAATGTGGAGTGATGGAAGTTCACTTTGTACCCTAAATGAATTCCTTATTGATGATGTAGAAGAGCTGACTCATTAGCATCCCTGATGATAACATTACTTGTATTAGCCGCGAGCAAGCCAAAGATCTGGTGGGGTTTGCCACCTTCTTTGAATAAAAAAAAAGATCTATCTATCTATCTATCTATCTATCTATCTATCTATCGATCCATCTATCCAAATAATATACATGGGTACTCTCTCTGTGAACATACACAGCTAAGGGATATAAGTAGTATTGGTCAGGGACACTTCTGCTTGTGTGCTTAAATTGCTCCCAGAAGAATCCTTTATCTGGGTGGAAATCAATATAGCTTTTACTGTCACGTTGGATGGGCGGGGACCACGTATTGATGTTCAGATGTCATCTTGGGGAATTTGATGTTTCTGTCCTCTCTTCAGTGAGGAGACGGAATGATAGATGAACTAACTGTTGGCGCCTGCTGGCGTTCTCCTGGGTTTTAGCTGTGCACGCTATTGTTTAGAGTGAACAAGCAGATGTTCAGATGACTGACAGTGTGAGGAACTTGCAAAGAGCAAGACGAAGAAAGGCTTTAGGGCAGAGCTGGGCAAATGACGGCCCGCAGGCCACATCCGGTCCTTTCTGCTTCTCTCAGCCGTGTGACACCAATCATAGATTATAACATGAAGGCTATGTAGTATTTGAACTGTGCATGCCATGCAACTGTTTATTTGTTTATTTGATTCAGATCCCCATTAGCTGTGGCATTGTCGCCACTATTCTTCCTGGGGTCTGACATACTATTTGTACACAACAAAAACAATATATAAAAACTGAAACAAGACAGACGTAAAAACAAAAACAAGCTACAAGCAAAAGGTAACTCTCCAGATTCAAATTAAAACAATCACAAGAAGAAAAAATAAATAAGCAAGTGCTGCTTTTATTTTGAAAAGTATTACTTCCGTATGGACGCACATACGCACGGCATACACGCACAGAGACAGTTGACGCTAGCTAGCTAGCTAGCTTCAAGGTGTCCGCTCACGCCAAGAAGACAAACGTTGAGAACGAATGGCGTGTTTTCAACAAGACACGGACTGCCAAGTACTCCTTTACAGAATGGCAAAAATAAAGCCGTGTGCTTAGTTTGTGGTACACTGCTCTCAGTTTTGAAACATTATAATTTGAATCGTCACTACACGAGTAAACTCAAAATAGTTGAATGTGTCGCTAAACTAAACTGTAAACCCATCACGGACTTTGAACAAAAACGTGTCAAACTCCAAAAAGGCTTTCGTCAGTAAAGTTTTGGATTTCCTCACAAAACCGCCCCCCCAAAAAGTAAGGTGTTTTGTGATGGCGAGTTCATGAGGGAGTGCTTGTTGGACTCTTGTGCGCTGATATGGCCGCGGAAGAAAGGAACATTCGAGAAGGTTCCACTCGGGTCGAGCAGCAGCACGTTGTTGGAAACTGGGAGCTTCCGCTGAAGAACACAAGAGTTTTCTCTGAGTCTGGATGAGAGCTGCCATGCACGCGACACCATCCAGCCACTCATCTTCCTAAACGCGGGAGAACTGCGGAGGAGCTGGCAGCCATGTTGCAGTCAATGGAAACGCAGAGGTAAAATACATGTTTAAGACAAGTTAGCACTGACATGGGTTGTGGAGACGAACGTGTTAAAAAAAATTGCAATGATTTATTTATTTATTTATTATATTGGGGTATCTTCTTTTTTGACATATACTCCATAATTTCAATTCAGGTTTCTCATGTGGCCCCTAGAAAAGAAAATGAATGTCCCTCCCAGCTGCTTAAGGGGAAGCTGATATTGATTGTTGTTGTTTTGGCTGAAAGCCATTTCACTTAAACCTGATATCTTAGTAGGGGGCATGGTCACAAGCTTCAAAACACATTATCACACATAGAGGGCACATTAAACATTTTCCTCTCACTTTGCCAAAACTGAAATTGTTTCTGGTACTGTAAGCAAAAGCCCTTTTTGGCCTTCTGCTCAGTCAGTCAGAGGATGTGCACAGAAGCCCCTCCCACTCCCACTCACTACCGACTCATACCTTAAACCACTCCTGTAATGGGAAGTGATGTGAATATCATTAAACACCAGTTCAACATTCTAATTCTGTACAAAACCTTCATTGAATAATTTATATTTTTCATCCGTCTCAGTTTTTGACCCATCTTTAGCATTTTGGGGTTATTATTTCAGGAGCCGAGTAGTTTTTATTTTTTGTTTTCATATGGTGAAGACTGTGTTGAGACGGTGTTGATTGTGAGAGATGCGGTTTATGGTGAATGATGTAGACTGTGAAGCAGCAGAGACCCTTATATATATATATATATATATATATATATATATATATATATATATGTATATATATATATTTTTTTTTTCTTATTATTAGAGGTGCTTATATATTCTTCATATATACTCTTGGTTTCCCAGGAATGATTTTTTTTCTTGTAAATCAGTGAAATGAATGAGTTACTTTTAGCTATTGACTTTTGTTTTGCTTGGGCCTTCTTCTGTATTTCCTCCTCAGAGGTCTGTCTGTCTGTCTGTCTGTGCTCAATTATCTATTCTCGTCAGTCTTCTTGCATCCTATTTGCAAATTGAGTCTTTCTCCATAGAAGTCAGCCTCTCAGTCCCTGCCTGGCTGTTTTTCCCTGAAGGAGCCTCGTCTCATCCTAAGCAGCCCAAGAGCCCCAGAGTCACATTTCAGGCCTGGTTGCTGCTTAAAGGCCCATAATCTACAGCTTGGCAGCCTGAGTGGAGGCAAATTATTTGCTTTAAGGACTCCTGCTGCTGTGGGACTGAGAGCTGGTGGCTGCCGCCGTTAACGTTGATACACACAGTGTGCAAGCCATCATTATTTATTTAACCCGTTAAGTGTGTAAAGTGAAGGAGCTCCATCGGGAAGCAGCAGGGTTGATTAAATAATTCCACGCATGATAACATATATATCTGTGTGTGTGTGTGTGTGTGTGTGTGTGTGTGTGTGTGTGTGTGTGTGTGTCTGGAGAAAAAAGGATGATTAGCAATGAAACAGTGAGCGAAGGCCTTTTTATAGACACAAGGACCGAGAACAGAATCAATAGGCTTGGATACATTGTAGCTGCTTTATGTCTATGGCTCTCATTTCTTTGTGTTTTTTATATTTGATAGTGCTGTCTTTGTTAAGTTAATTAGTATTGTAAATCATGTTACTGCAGCAGATATTGCAGATTAAAGCAGGGAGCATATGGTTTAGCAACAGTGATGTTAAAAAGAGAGACACTATCACAATACAAATTAATTACAAATTAAGCTCTCAAAGCAGGATGATGATGACGATGATGATAACAATAATAATAATAATAATAATAATAATAATAAGTATTAAAGTTGGGTTAGATTTAACTTTCTTAAGAAAATTATTCATGGTATCCCCCCCCCCCCCCCCCCCCCCCCTTAGGTGTGACTTATAGATAGATGCATTACAGCCTATAGGCTTCAGTATTATTATCTATGCTACACTCACTGGCCACTTGTATATGCAGTGTGATACTAGCAAAGTGTACCTAAGGTGATGGGTGAATGTATATCTGGTACAGCCTTGGCTATAAAGACAGTTCTATGGCAGGTGTGTGACTGAACGTCAGCTGTGGTTTTGCTCTGCAGTGTTTGTAACTCAGTCAGTCTTCACTCCAGTCCTCAGCCTGTTCATTGGTGCTGTTGTTTTATTCTTTTCCTCTTTGGGTGTCCGTTCCCGGGCTCAGAAGTTTCTCTCTGCCTTAATATCAGCTGGCTGTCATTGAGAGTTTAAAGGTGAATGAAGATTTTGCAGCACACCGTATTTGTCAACACAGCTAATTTGCAGAAGTGCTGCTACTGACCCCAGAGCAGCTAACGTGATGTCCATAGGGATCAAGCGTGGCGTGAGCGTGGGTTCTGGTGTTCTGGGCTGCTGCAGGTTCTGTTTGATCACAGGAAGTGGACGGCAGGGAGCAGGAGCGTGTTTGCTGTCCCTCTCTTGTATGTGTACGTGGAATCAGGAGTTTGGGCGTTAATAAGTGATGACCGGATGACGGCCTTCCCATGACATATTTGGCCAACAGCACTTGCCCCCAGTTTGAGGCCATGACAGTTGAGCAGTAGCCGGTGGAGGGAGAGCTCACCTATGGGCATTGCTACTCAGCCTCATGTCTTGCAGGTGGAGGTGTGACATTCCACCTGGACTTGCATTGCAGCCTTTATTGCTAACTTTGAAATCACACAGTCGTTGAAGCAACGGTTGTTATTGAAATAAGCAACACGTCAAAAAAAAAAAAAGCTCATCCAATTAAAACCAAATCCAACGTTTGTGCAAAAAGAGAAAACAAAGAATATTGATGGCAGCACAATTTGGGAAAAAAAAGTAATGAGTGTGAATTAGTTATAATGTAATCAAGTGGCCAAGAAAAATGGAGAGACGGAGGTCATTTATTTCACAATGCAAACTGCACAGTGGGTGGAGATGGTGAGCAGGAAGTGAGAGACGGAGAGTGAGCAGAGTGAAGGGCTAATGGAATGGGTAGAGCTGCACTTGTAAATAAATCCTCTGGTCTGGCGATCCCCCAGGATGCCGCTGGCCTCCCAGGGAGATTAATGACCAGCGGGCTGCGCTATAATGAAGTAGTTTGCCTTGGCAGTGTGCTTGTGAATTCATCAGTGTCCACAAGTGGGCCGGCTCGAGCACAACATCTTTATAAATCCCTCACACTGCACTCCTGCTGCTGCTGCTGCTGCTGCTGCTGCTGCTGCTGCTGATTGATGTTTGCCACCTCCCCTCCACCCACCCCCTCAAATGGTTTTGCCCCTTTCATCAGACCCCGCCCTCGCTGACCGTTACTATCCTACCCAAATCCAGGTCAGCGCGCTGATGGGGAAGAAATGGAGGGCTAATCAGATAATAGGTGTGAGTCAGAAATGTGCCGTCTCCTCTTGCAAGGCCACACTGCTCCAGACCAGCATCAGCAGACTCACAACCTTCCCACTGTTTGCTTGCAGTCAGCCTGAGTGTTCATGTCCTGACTGTTGGAGTGGGCGGGACCACCTGCAGAGAACCCAGCAGACAGCCTTGGGAAGCGGCTCTGTTTCATCTGCTGCAGGTGTGGACTGCTGTGAAGGTCCTGGTCACATGGTCACCACCTGACCACGTGGACTCGACAGTAATTTGGAGCCTCTGAAACCACTTGGTGTTTTCAGACCACCTGTGGGTCGTCTACCAGAGGCCACAATGATTGTGACCAATTGATCAGATCATAAATAACAAATGCATACGTTAGTCACTTGTAAACCACAAGAGTGCTGATGGTATTAAAACAACAAAGTGGATCTGAGACCCCCCCCGCCCCCTCCCCTTCTTCCTGACACAGTCCCACCCCGCTATTGGCTGTGGACCGATGAGTTGCACAAATCAGCGGCGCTCGTAAAGCCCGTCAGCGTGATAAGCGGCGCTCCATATGGAGGAGCGGCAATGAAATTAAATGGGGACAATAAAGCATACTGAGGGATGTTTAGATTAAAAGGCATTTAATTGGCTGCTCTGGTCTGAGCCTCCTCAAATATGTTCTCACGCTGCTGTCGGCTCAGCGGGTTGCAGCCACGCAGGCTTCCGCCGCACGTCTTCCACCCTGCTCGCATTATTAGCGGCCGCGGTGAGAAGCGATTGTGCAATATGGAGTTATGGAGAAAAAAAGAGAAGGGAGATGAGGAAATGTGAGCGGCCTAATGAGTGTTCAGTTTGTTTACTGGGAGCGCTTGTCACCCTCTGCCATGCATGCTGGGTAATTGTCAAAGGCTTTGCGTCCCCCATTCTTGGTGGAGACGGCTTATCTTAACGTACAGTGTCTTTCTGGGAGAGGGATGGATGAGTTGGCTAATTGTACAGTTGACATCGGCTTAGACAACATCATCCCCTTAGTCCCCAGCTAATCCTGCAGCCTGATAACCAGAATGGGCAAAAAGAATCAAGTTTTTTTCTGCCCTCTTAACAAAAGAAGATATGGAGTTTTAATTTGTAATTATCTGCAGAGGTCAAAGACTTGATCCTCCATCTGAAGGTTATCCTCCTCCTCCTCCTCCTCCGCCCCCCCCCCTCCTGCCTTATTTTCCCTTCTTTCCCTCCCCCTTCTTTTATTTTCCCTCTGTTTTCCTCTCCAGTCACCTCTGAGTCTCTTCATGACCTTGTTGTGAACAAGTCAAGTCTTAATGTTTCTCCTGTGTGTGTGTGTGTGTGTGTGTGTGTGTGTGTGTGTGTGTGTGTGTGTGTGTGTGTGTGTGTGTGTGTGTGGCCACTGACTGGAGAATCAGTGAATAAAAGTGGGGATGTTTCCTCCTCATGACTGCTTGACAGAGGTCTGTGTGTGTGTGTGTGTGTTTGCTGACAATTGGAAGAGTCATGTATTTATTTATTTATTTATTTTTTGCGGGGGGGGGGGGGCAGTTGGGTGAACCCCTCATCTATACCCCCCCCCCCCCCCCCCAAAAAAAAACACACCCCCATCTGCCTTGCATCAGACAGCCCCCCCTGATGGAGCCCCCTGGGGGGGGGGGGCTGCCGTGTGTGTGTGTGTTTCTGTTACTTTGTGTGTGGAAAATCAGGGCATTTTGCTTGTGCGAGTGTGTGTGTGTGTGTGTTGATGCGGCCGTGTGCACCAGCCTGTGCTGGTATTGATCCCCCCCGCCTCCCCTCTCATAATGAAGTGGAACTACAGCTCCATTATGAGCCGCCCTGCCATTGGCTGGAGGTAATATGAAATTAGCCGGCGAGCCTCGAGCCTGTCAGTATCGATTCCACTACCTAGATTACTTGTTACAAAAGAATAGAGCTGTCTGTGGCATAATTGAACAAGTTAACTCCTTGTTCCATAAAATGTAGGGCCCTGTATTGATCGTTACAGGAGGGGGAGGGGCTCTCGGAATATGCAGCGCGCCCGTCGACGGTGGAAGAGAGGCGGCGGCGATGTTTGATTCTCCTGCACGGTGACGCCAGCACGGAGGAGTTTCTGTTGGCTGAGCTGCAGGATGGCAGACAAGCAAGGAGGCGTTGCGTTCTCGTCAGCTTTTTATTTTGATTTATTTTATTTTTGGGAGGGGTAGGATGAGAAGCTCGGGGGGGTGGGTGGGTGGGGGGGTCACTTGAATTTCCACCGCCTCAACAGTTTCCTTCATCTTCAGTTTGACCCTCACAGGTTTATAAAGAGGTGTCTGAGCATATTTCCTGTGGCTGATCAGCGGCGGCCTATTTATTGAGTGGAGCAGCCGGTGAGTGGCCAGCAGTGATGAGGAGTGATGACAGTGGCTGCTCCATCTCCCTGCGCTCGGCCGCTGCAGCGCAGGGACTCTGGCCACGCTGTTAATCACACTTGGCACATTTGTGCCATTTGGAAGGAAAAAAAGTGTTGGAGCGGCCCGCAGATCCATTTCATGAAGGCACCTCCCCTCCTTCAGCCACAAAGGAACTAAAGAGCGGTGTGATCAATAATGCACAGCAGCTAAAGACAACTAAATGACTGTTTGCCCATGCAGGCTGGGGGGGTGGGGGGGGGGGGGTCACGACTGCTTCCAGACTTCAAGCTGCTCTGGCCTTCTATCATCTTCTACCTCCGTCTGCCAGCGCTGGAAGAATCACAGAAAGAGACATTGTTCTGGCCTTTGTTCTTTTACTTACAACACTTTGCTCTCCCATGATGCAACTTCTTCTCACTGAGGGCCTGGTCCAGGGGTGTGCAAACTGTTCGACTGCTGGGGCCACAGTGGGGCCCACAGTGTGACGGAGCAGCAGCAGCAGCAGATGGATGTGCGAGTGTTCTGGGGAGCCACCTGATAGGGGGGAACAATGTGTCATGGGACATGGAGGAAACATGTTGCTTTAATGTCAATGGAAAATGAAGCAAGGCAAAGCTGCAACATAAAATCTGTTTCGCTCTTTATTGAAATGACTCTGGAAACACATGGAGGGAATCCAGCTGTTTTATGACTGACTGACTATTAATATATTTTCTTCACATTCAGCTTAAAGGCCGTATTAAAAAGCTAAATGGGCCGCATATGGCCCTCGGGCCGTAGTTTGCCCACGGCTGGACTAGTCGCTCCGCCGTGCTTCTTGTGCATTTCGGAGCCGCGTCCTGTGTAGAGTGCACAGGCAAACATGTGACACGGTCATGAGCATGAGGAGCGCAGCGTCAACCTCCAGCTGTAGTCACTGTGTTCATTGTATTCAGGTGCACTTCTTCTCTCAAGTCATGTGTCAACACTTCGTCTTGTCCAAGCAGAATACACACAATAACATTTACACGCACACAAAAAAACGGCACCTGCTCAGGAATAAAACCCTTTGAATTCAGGCCAATGGGAAGCGAGTGCTGTCAGGCTCCTCCCACCAGGGGCGGCTCTGAGACGGTGTGTTTCCCCTGTCTGACTGGCTGAGGGATTAATGAAATGCTCCTCCACGCGCCACTTTCCTGCACTCCAGTGCTGAGTGATAAGTGGCTAACCAACCAAGCCTGTAATTACAATCTTACAGAAAGCGGCCTGATCTGTATATAAATCTCACCATCCAATTACAAGATGTAATAATTCTGCACTCAGGCTGGTAATGAGGTCTAATACTGGCGCATGTGATAATCCCCTCTGGTTGCCGGCTTGATCAGATGTTGGCTTTGTAATTAGACTGGCAGAAAATCATTATTTTGTGTTGGGGAAAAAATGAGGTTGGTGGGAAGTTAATTTTCTCCCCATTCTCTGAAGCGTAGACAAGAATTTAATGATTTAATCATGATTGTTAGCTATTTTGCAATCAATTTGTAATGATTGTGTCGCAGCAGAGGCTTCCAGGGAGAAGGGCCTGTGAAAATTGAAGGTGTCGTTGATACGGCAGCGCTCGCTCAATACATCTACACTGCGTGACACTGATACTTTGACGGAGTGGATCTATACTCTCGCGTGTATGCGGCCTCGTCATTTAATGCATGAAAAAGGTGCGACTCGGCTCCGCTCACATCTCCTCCACTCTGTCGTAGAAACGTATCCGCAGGTAGAGACGCCAGCGTGAGAGGGAAGTGACATCATGGGATTCTCTCTGTGTATAATACAGACCATGACACAGTGTTGTTGTGTGGTGCATGCGGAGCACCATTCTGTCTCCAAGTCTCCTTTAATATAGAGATCAACGAAAATCTCTCATCAGGCCTGATATCTGCAGAATGTCTTGTTTCTGATTGATCATTATGGGGCTTATTGATTTAGGCAGTGTGTCAAGTGAAGGTCTGGACAACCCCATATATTTATGCTATGAGTGAAAGTCTTTCCAGGGCTCACTAATTATTATTGGTATTTAGAGAGAGGGATGTTCAAGTACTGTTGCTGATAAAAGAGATTTTATTTTGGGGTAGCGAGGACGACACAAACCCAGCTTGATGCTTTTCACCAGGTGCTTCACTGCACCTCAACACTCGCTCTCGTTTTTCTCGAGCAGCTCATTCATTTATCTTGATGACTGCGATGCATGAGAAGGAGACCTCCAGCAGACGTGTGGCAGCAGTTTCCAGTGTCAGGGCACTTGCTGACATTGTATGAGGCTGCTGGCTGTGGCTTGATGCAGCGTTTGATTGGAAGAGCTCCTGTTTGATCATCTGAAGCGGCTTAGTTTACTGTAGCATTCAGCCTGCACTAGATTTGGCCAGCCCTGGGGTTTGCACTTAGTTCATCTCTCCCCTTAATCTCTTGGTGATTGCCGCTGAATACTTTATTGATAGGGAATTGACTCCGCTGCTCTGAGCCGGCTCTATAATTGATAGTGTTTGAAGCCGTTCCCAGAGGAGGCAGCATTCAAAGCCCCGCTCTGTTTTTGATCAATTATAATAAAATGCGAACTTTAGAAATGTGGATGGAGTCGATACTGCCTTCTGCTCCGCTCCCTTCCTGCAATGTTATGCAGAGTTTGCACAGCCTTAGCAGGGTGCACACAGACTTGTGAAGAGGTGCTGCTGGAGGTGAGGGCCACATTTCAAAAGGAAGACAGTCCACTGCTTTGTTGTCTTGTTTTTCCTATCAGTCTTTTAAGCAAGTTAAAGTGTAGAGAGTCTTCTTCTTTCATCTGTGAGTACTTTTTTGGCAGCCCCTGTGGTGAGCCTTCACCCCGGGCGCCCACTCAGACTCCTCCAATTTCCACCCGTGTTGACTGAAGGCTCCTGGGAGACGCCGGCCGCGGCTCCGAGCCGCTGAGCCTTTGGACCTCTGAGTCGTGCGTCTCTGCGCTCTTGGACGGAGATGGAGGGAGCCGGGCCGCTGTGCCCCGCCCGGCCCACTCTCTCTCCGCCTCAGTCTGCCTCGGCGCACGCTCCCACCTGCTCAATACCTTGGAGGAGCTTTCAAGTGCACTTTGAAAGGGGGAAGAGCAAAGGGAGGGAGAGGAATCAGAGAGCGCCAGCCGGCTCAATAGCGTCGTAGCCACTGGCCGCTCTGAGCTCCCGTGACGCCACTCACTGGCACTTTCCCCTCTTCCGGCTGTTTGACTCTATTTTCTGCTCTTACTTCCTGCGCTATCTTCCCTTTCTTGGCATTTTTCTTATTGTCAGAGCCACGGCAAGCCAAACTCTTGGGCGTGTTTATACTGCCCAGAGTCAAAGTAGAGGCACGATGAGAGGCCTCGTCGGTGCTTTGTTAGGTAATTAGTCTTTATGTGCTGACTTTGTTTAATGTGTTTTATTACAGTTGAGGAATGGCTGCTACCAGCAAGTTCTTCTCATCGCAAACACCAAGTGGTCCAGAACACCAAGCTGCAGTGGAACAAACTAAAATACCGCCGTGGGCGACAGAGGTAATTGGCCTTGTCTCATCTCCTATCTCCCTTGCAATTAAACGTGACCCCTTTATGTTTTATGGATGCGGGCGTCAACCCCTCCACTCCCGCAACACCTCGCAGCGACCGGCGGGGGGAGGCGCATTGTCAACTAATTGCTCCAAATTGGAAGGGAGCCAGTGGAGATGATATTATGAAGTTGTATTATTTATACGGTACGGTTGCGTGTGATGACGGCACACATACATCACCAAGGAGCAGGTACACACGGAGGGCGCGGAAGCCGATTCCCGTCCCTGTAACGTCTCCGGCTGTGGCTGTGAGAGAGGAGAGCGCTGTGCTTGGGAAAGCTGTGATTTGAGGACATAAGCCCCAGGCTGCTCATTCCACTCTGCTTCAGAACTCCCCTTACACTCACTGATACCGAGACGCATTATAAAGTCTCTCCCTGTAGCTCTCCTCTTATCTTTGCTTGCTATAAAACTATCTCAGGGAGAGAGGAGAGAAAATAGGGCAGGGTTCAGGTTTGAACTAATCTTTTTATTCCTCCATGAAACACATGCCTGCTTTGTAACAAGGGTGGGAAGACTAATTATAGACTTGTACAGAGGAGATAATTTACTTGTAGCGCTTGCTTTGTGCCCGCCGCACTGGGCTCGTGCCTCGACAGTGTGGAACGGTGTGTATGCGAGCCCCAGCACTCCCGCACTAAACTACTGAGCACTGTAATTAAGTGGGACGGCCACACGGTGACACACGGGAACAGCGGCCGCTGACAAAGAAAGAAGGAGCCGGAATCGACTGAAAGCTCTTCGACTCTGCAGCTGCTGGGTGGCAGGCGAGCACTCGGTGCCAGCAAAGTCCACTTCAGTCATTGAATTCAGTTCGTCCTGGACCGGGCGGTCTCCAGGGGTCTCCAGGGGGCTCCAGGGGGCTCCAGGGGTCTGCATGTTGCTATCAATAATGATTTGAACTGATTGTGAGGGACAATAAAGTGATGGTTAAAGTTGGGTGCATGATGTTGGGTGCATGCTGCTGATGCTTGCTGTCCTCCAGGCTGCTGCCCTGTCTGGAGCAGAACACAAGGATGAAGGACAGTGACTGCTGGTGTCCCACTTCTGCTTTGAGATTATACTGTACTTTGCTTATCCTCCCTGACATATTGGACCAAGTTTTTCAATACCGTCCCATCCCATCCTATGCGTCCTTTAAGTAAGAAGCTTTAAGTGCAGTGAAACAGTCCCAGTGACTCCTCCTGGCTGAGGACTGCTGTCTTTTCCCCGCCCTCACCTTTTGATCGTGGCAGTTGTTGCATTAGGCAGCGCGCTGTCATTCAGCCTGGCGGCAGTTTGACGGTGGGCAGAAGGAAACCGAGCCGCAGGTCCATCTGAGCAAAGACAGTGCAGCTTCAAGCAGAGAATAATGCCTCCATTAGCCGCCCTGCGTGGACCGTGCTGAGGACACCGGGGAGTTGGTGGCATATGCCGTCGCCCCTGGCAGCCTTGTGACAGAGCACTTACCACACAGGGTGAGGGCCACCTAGAGGTCAGTCCTGAGGCGACGCCACGGGCCGCCAGCGACTGTGGAGACTTGGCTCGCTCTTGTCATACAGCCATGAAAGCTTTCAAACTTTGCTTTTTTTGGGTGTGGTGGGGACACATTGACTTCACACAGGTGGTGAGATCTTCTGTTAGTGGTGATGAAGAAAGAGAAGCCTTTCTTTTCTTTAGCAGTGAAACAGCTTTGCTCACTTTTATTCCGGGCCCGGAGTGTCTCTTCTAGTTGTCCCCCCTCACACACCGTACGTACGTCTTCATCGCAGACACACACACCTGCATGCGTGGCCCAAATCAGCCCTAAAGCTTAAAACCAAAGAGACAATCACGGCACATGAACACAGTGCTCTCATGTAAAGAACAAACAGCTCTCACTGCACATCTAGACACACACTTGGTCCGTGTCTCAATTCAGGGTCTGCACCCTTCCAAACGAGCGTCCTCAGTCTGAAGGAAGCGTTCTTCGAGGACCCGGCCTAGAAGGACCGACCAAACCCCGCCTCCCCGGTCACCACACGGGACGGTCTAGCCTTCGGCGTATCTCCTCGTTGCGTCACCGCAGTTCCCTCCTGCTGGCCAACCCCGGAAGTGAGGTTTTTTACAGTATCAAGCTAACCATTGGTTCGCCATCTAACGATGGCGTTGGATGATCAAATAAGTAAAAACCCTACGTTAAAAACTGTATATTTCATGTGAAATTTCAATACTTAAATTCATACGTGGTGTCTTTGCCAGTAGATGGCGCTAATTTCAGCTGACTTCCCAGGATCCCAGGATGCTTTGCAGCAGCATGCAAAGCATCCTGGGATACAGAAGGAGGTGAAGGACAGTAGTGGTGCAGCCTTGGGAATCGCGCAGTGCTATGACGCAACGTCCTTTCAAATGCAGCCTTCAAGGATGCAGAGCCTGAATTGAGACACAGCCACATCACACACAAGCAGCAATGACAGATAGTCAATTTTAAATGACTGTGAGAAATGTAATTTTGATGTTGTCACACCTACTGGTTTTTCCACTCTTGCTACACATCGGCGTTGTACTCAACCATCAATAATCTTGCCTCTCAGGCGGCATTAACTGCAGCTTTAAGTGTATAACAACTTGGTTTTGTCCACATTTTGTCTGTTAATCACCCGCTATTCCCATGTGCAGCAGTGCAGTGTTGCTTCGCTGGGAGCATTTAGCCGGGAATGTTTCATGAATCCATGGAAAGTTGGGATCCCAATGTGCATATGCATATTTAATGACTCGGTGAAGCTGTATCATGGTTGTGTTTTATTAATAAGATTGCTAAAACGTTTGCACACGGCTATGATTTGTGCATCTAATTAGTTTTTGCATGCAATTCTTCATGGGAAGGTATGGTTGGACGTTGACAGCACGGTGGTGACACCAACACTGAATGAGTCACCAGGAACACGTGATGAAGAGTCTCCTTCACAGTCAGAGCAGGTGGTGACTGCGGAGGAAGATCTGCACACAGTCACACTGTTTTTTTTACATCCTCTGTAAGAAATCAAATGCAATCAGTGAAAGAAGACTAAGAGTGACCATGAGTCCAGGAACATGCCTGTTTGTAATGTTTTTAAAGTCACAAGGCCAACACATCCAACTGGGTCACAACTCAGCAGATGCATGGACACATTAAATAAAGTGCAACAGCCAAGCTGACAAAAATAATCCCGTCTCCTTAGATTAAATGTGAAACAAAAAGCTCATTCCAGTGATCAGGCAGTGTCAAAGTTTTAACAAAGCCATGGAAAGCAACGTGAACACGACTCGAGCTTTGCGAACACAAATATGCATTGTGCTGAAACATTGAGGTCACTAAAGACTGGCGTCAACAAAACATTACTCTTACGATCATGTATGTACATCATAGTCAATATCTGGCACTGCTATTGTGGCTTTGAGGGGCGCAGTGCATCCAAAGTCTTGTGGTTTTTGATAGTCCACATCACAGCTGATGTGCTTTATGGAGGCTACGATGTTGGAAGGGAGTTGGATTCCATTTGATGGAGTTAATTTTCTTTGCTCATGGCAGAAAAGTTGCTGGATGAGTTCTGACAGACAGCAGCAATATTGGAGGTGGTTTTCATGTGTGCAGTTACCTGCAGCCGTGTGCGTCTCCAGCAGACCAACGGTGCATCCATCTGCAGCTCCTTCCAGCGCTGCTCTCTCTGCTTTGTTTCTATCAAAGAGAATGAAAAAGCTGTTGTTGCTGTTAAAAGTTGGACCCTCCCTTTGCTCTTTGTTAGCTGCTGCTGCTGGTGGGGGCTATCGAGGAGCATAATGGGAGACGGGCTCTACGTGTGTCTGCCTGAACCCACCGCCTGCTGCTGCAGAGGCGCTCTTCATTACGATGCTGTTAGACCCTGTTTCAGCTGGCTGACTGACAGAGCGGCTGTGATCAGGCTTCATTAGCCTGGCGCTGCTCCTCTCTGTGGACCGGCCGTTTACCAGAGGCCCGCCTCCTCCGTCTCTCTCCTCGTCTGCCTCCTCTCCTCCTGTCTGACCGGGCCAACCCCCCGAGCCCCCTTAACCCAGCGCTGCTCGCCAGTCCCAGTCAATCAGACGCAATGATGTTCAACTCCGCTGCAATGAATACCTTTCACCCAGTCGTCACAGAGCCAGTGTGTGTCAGGCACTTGATTAGGGCTGATTCACCGTCTGCCTGAGAAGTTTGTTAGCCGAGCAGACCTGCAATCTCACACCAGTGTTGAAGATGAAGCCATGGCTCACCTCCCACCTCCACACTGGCCACGCCATGCAACTGTCTGCCAGCTAAAGTGTTTTCTTTCTTATTATCTAGCCAGGGATATGGCTATATCATAATATATATGCTTATATCAATATATCAAATCGTATCAGACAGTTTTGAAATCACAATAACAACATGGACATGAAACCTTTGTTTGTGTTTGTTTTGTTGGCTGTGTTCTTTAAGCTGTTTTTTTTGGATTCTATAGAAAGCTAACATTAGAATATACAGTATGCTACATGTACACTGTACCATATGCTTAACTTCAGAGTTGGCTGGGGCTTCTGAGACGACAATGAAGATTGTGTTGTTGCTCTGCATGTGAAGGAGCAGGAACTGAAGATTGAAAAACATGGAAATCCTTGACAGTCATGGTTGCACTTGAACCGTGTGCAGGTTTCATCTGTAACTTTTCAAAAGTGGAAAAATGCACCAGCGCTGTTCTTGTTGCCCGGCTGTGCATTGCATCGGAACCATACACGGATTGCATACGTTCCCATTTCTCATTTTCACTTTATGCCTTTGCAACAGTGGTTGTATCAGTTGAACTCTACGCCCGTAGAGTCCTGACAGACATGATGTGGGTTTGAAGTTTAGCATCAGCGAGGCCACCGGTGCTGCGTTGTGTAGCAGCGTTGTGTAGCAGCGTTGTGCAGAAGTTGTTTGGTCAACGTTACCCCTCGTTCCCTGCATAACTGATACCGCTGTAACTGTAGCCTCTTGTATTGCTGTTGTGATCAAGGGGGGGGCATCATCCGCTCGACTGACATGAAACTTGCAGAGGTTGTCAGCCATGTTAAATCTTTATTAACAGAGAAAACACTGACATATGCAGTGGAATTTGACGTGCCGTTTGTTTGAAGACTCTTGGCTTGTGCTCATGTAGACACTCTCAAGGGTGACGTTGGCGAGGTTACGCCAGTACGGGTGTGCCGCCACCACTCCAGTTCCCGTTCCTTCAACTCCCAGTGATACTTTCAGGAAGTGATGAAAACGCCGCTGATCTTCATGCGCTAATTCATGAGCTTCTCTTAGCAGAGGGCGGGGGGGTGGGTGGGTGGGTGAGTGTGAGGGTGATCTCCAGAGCATCCTGGATTAAAGAGGTTAGTTTCACAGGCTGGGGGAGGAGGGTGGCAGCTGTGTCAGCCACAGAGGGCCCTAATAAGATAAACAGGTGAATAAATCTGGAGTTGCTCCTGATCGCTTGTCAAGAGTGACAAGGACTCTCATCCTGTCAACCTCCTGCTTGTCATCCAACTTGTCAAGAGGTTGACAGAAGAGAACAAACGTCTCCTTGAATCAGGCAGCCGTTCAGCAGCGTCTACGGTCATCTTGCGGTTGATTAGCCACGTTTTTGCCAGTCACCATTTGCCGTTGCTTAAGATGGACAGCGGGTCAAAGGCAAACGGTGCTTTACACAGCTTTGGATGATTGAACAGCAGGGTTTGATTTTGGTTCTCTGGTTCCAGAAGACCAAGCGAGCAGGTGGTACAGTCGTACTTTTAATGAAATGACTGGTAGAAATACTTAGAGTTGGCGTTACTCACATTATAAGTGAGTAGTTGACAAACTAAGAGCCTAAAACATCAATTACTTCCACGGGTATACTGAAGTGCAGGACACTTGTCTACTCTTGTTACACAACGTACAAATGACAACGTGGGTTGCTTGGTCCAAGCTTTCTTTCAGAAGACACCCCAACATTACTGCCTCATCACAAGGTGCTTCCACAGCTAAAGCATGTTCGCGGTCGCTAACGTTAGCTTGGACCCAAAACGCTGCGACGCCGCTTCTGCTCCGTCGAGGTTCCCTCAGCGTGTCAAGTTTCACACTTGTTCCACCAGATATTTTTTTCTTTTCTTTTCACTGCTTGTTCACATACTTGTCAGTGTGAACGCCCTGCGCTCACTTATGCACCCAGAATTTTAAGTATTTAGCCAAGAGATATGCGATTTGGGACACACCACCTGTCTCCGTGTCTCCTCTTTCTCTTTGGAATAAGTTATTCCTCAACACTTCCTTCTCAGATCAGACAGTGTTACATCTGCGCTGCAAAGAAAGAAATTTCCCCACCTTTTTTTTTCACACTCCTCACTTGTTCCCTTTCTTTCCTCGCATTTCTTCCCACAGCTCTCATCTTTAATGTTCTCTTCCATTGCGTTGCCTACTTTCCACTCCTAGACTCCGCGTGCCCCAAAACTTCATTTGAGATAAAAGGCTGAATTCTAGAAAAACGCCGGCGCTCCCTCTTGCACGGCTTCTCTTCAGCAGACTTCTGTCGACGCTCGGAGTGTGCAAGACGTGGGAAAGAGGCCGAGAGGGAGACGAGGGGAGAACAAACAGCCTGCTGTGATAGTGAAAGCAGGCGGTCAGACTCTGGCACCGATACAGGCTTTATGCTTTGCTGTGTAGTTTGGCTGCTTGGGGACCGAGCTGGGAGGATTGTCTCTTAACAGGCTTAGCCACTACAACACACTGTTTTATTTGTAAATAAAAGCATCGAGTGTAAAATCCCATTTGAAGACGCTGTAAAATAAAGGGTGAATTACGGGGCCAGTGAACGGTCAGGCAAACAACAACCACTCTTCCTTTGTCTCTTTGTTTATCCACTGACTTCTTCTTCTTTATGTTCACTTTTTCTTTATTTCTTTGTCTGTCATCAGTCTGAACATGATTCCAAAAACACAAAGCAGTGGTCTGGACACCGACAGTCGAGCGCCTTGGTTCCAGACCACATCAAGGAAACAAAACGATCTCAATATAATATTTATAATTAAAATGTGGGACTAATACCAGCTGTGTTAATATATTGCACCCAGCTAAAAGTTATATTTGATGTGATGCGATGCTGATGATTGGTGACAAGGTGGTGCAGTGTTAGCAGTAGCACCGTTGCTTCACAGGAAGTAGGTTGTGGGTTGTTGCTGTGTTTGCAGGTTCTGTGTGTGTGTGTGTGTGTGTGTGTGTGTGTGTGTGTGTGTGTGTGTGTGTGTGTGTGTGTGTGTGTGTGTGTGGGTGTGTGGGTGTGTGTGAGGGCTCCTACAGACCAAAACCATGCACACGAGGCAGATACAAACTCTTAACTGGCTGTTGGGCTCACTGTGAGTGTACAAGGTTGTTTGGTCCAATGATGAAGTGGCAACCTGTCACTGCTGTTGCCTGTAGACAGTCTGGAGAGGCGGCAGGATGAAGGCGGCGTCGGAGAATGAATATTGAGCCAGGGATGCATTGTTGTCATTTCAATGTTGATCAAGGCATTGAGTCGTTGTTTTCTAGGTCATGCCTGAGTCACAGTCACATTCCAAGTGAGGCTTAATAAAATGTCAATAACAACAATTATTGACAGATGAAGTGGTGTAAAGCAATGGACTTTGCATCGTCTCCCCGGCCGTCCTCACTGTTGTCGTGTTTTGCGGTCTCTGCCGCTACGTCGGCACTGAATTCCATCCAATGGGTCCGAGGGTGCATTCGTTAAGACGCGCTTGCATGCGCTCATGACTCAGTCCCTCTCTGGCTCGTCAGTCTGCCGTGTCAGAGGTTAAACGGCATCATCAGGCAGCCGCGCTTGGAGATGTGAAGCCAGTCTTCTGACGACCTTTTAGTATCCACCCCTCCTCTGGGATCTCTTCTCCACATCAGTATTCAGGGCCGCTACCTCCGTGCCGTCTCATCCCACCAACCCCTGGATTTATTTTCATAGTATGGGGGTATGATAGCCACTTAATAATTCATATTTAGAGTGTACACCCATGCACTGAGAAATTCTGATTCATCCTCCTGAGTAGCTGCCCACCCTCTTGCATCATTTAAACCCTCCTCGTCCTATCTGTGACTTATTCTCTCAGTCTGGCCAATTCTCTTTTGAGCAAAGATACTTTTTTTTTTGAGTGCAAGAGGGAAGCATTTGTTGGTGGACCGGGGTCATGTGCTCTCCTTTAGTTGCCTTAGTGCCTTCAAAGGAAAACCGTGTTGTCAGAAAGTCCAGTCTGTCTCAAGCTGAAGCTGTTGCGCCAGTCGGCTGCTGAGTGGAACCTTCCGACTGCATCCAGTCTGAAGAGGCCTCTGCACGCCAAACCTTCACGGACAGTTTTTGCTGTTGTGTTTTTTAAACTGCTTGTGGTTTTTTTGGTTTATTTCTCCCTCTTTGGCATGGCGTTGGAACGGCTATGACGCACCACAGCATGCACTGTGGGGCAACTGGCTTCCATTCTAGTCACTCTGGGAAATTCCACTGCACCACTGCGCAGCTGCGCCGCCCAGCTTCTCCGAAGCGTCCAGAGGCGCCGCGGCTCTCCACACATCGGCCTGCTTTGTTTTGCAAGCGCTATCGCTTCAGGTTTTGTGGACGCTCCAAACAGGAAGTCAAACACACACACAGTGCGGTAAAATGACATAGTTTGGGGGATTTTGGTTGTAAATAAACACAGTCACCAAGTTTTGTTTTTCCAGACTAATTTGGGGGTTACACCCCTTGAACTCAGTGGTTAAGCTGACAGCTGCCGTGATAGCCCAGAGTTCTCGTTTTGCGCAATCCAAAAATAAGCTATGTATAAAATATAATAAAAGAAATACATCATTGGCCTCAGGGTTGAAGCCGTCGTCCACATGCTTCAATCCTCGTGGCGCCTGTAAAGCTTCACGCCCATCAAACGTCTGATCTATTGTTGTAAGACAAGTGCAATGCAATGTGGGAACATTTTGTAGAGGCGGGGGGAGAAGCCAACATTACCTGGCAGCTCGGCCACATGTGATGTCCAGATGAGATGAGATGGTTTTAGCATTGTGTAAACAGGGAGGCTTCACATCGCTGAAATAAAAAGTTCTCTGAGAAAAACCTCTCCTGTCTTGTACCCAGCAATTTAATCGCTTCCAAACTGTGTGTGCGCTTTGCATAGGCCTACATGCTCTGTAAGTCATTGTTTGTACTGCATGTCAGCTCGTGGACAAGGAAGCCTTGTGCAAGTAACAATTACACGCCTGTTGCAACATCGCACCGGCGTGCAAAGTTTTGGCTGGCAGAAAGGCGACACTGTATATACTGCAGGCTTACAGTAATTTGAGAGAGCTGGAGATGAAGAGCTGTTTGGCTTTCACTTTTTAACACTGGGCCCGTTTTCAAGAGCTATTTGTCGGAGGAAAACAGATAAATATAGTTTATGACAAACCAAAATAAATGGGTGCGTTTGGAAATGCTCAGAACAACAAGCTGCAGAGGAAGATGTGGGCTGCATGGACCACATACACACAGCCCACAGCTGCCGAAGGAGAGGGACGCTCACACGGGCGGAGGAAAGAGTTGTAAAGCTTGCACAACAATTACGGCTGAAATGTTGACCAAAGTTGTCATCTTTCGCCATGAGAAGAAGTTTCTGCTGGAGTTGTGTCCCAGTTCTCCTTGTAGAGGAGATAAATTCTGTCTTTCACATATCGTCACCTTCCTAAAGTAATGACCTTTCTTCATGTTTTCCCAAATCACTGTCTCATGATGATTTGTTTGAGTTTTTGGATTTTCCGATGGTGTTCATATGCAATGTTACGCTGGGGCAACATGAGCGTTACGTACACATTGACTGCAGGTCTTTGAGAGCTGCATGACAACATGCTGATTCAAGCGTCCTCTCACAACCGACGAGACAAAAACTGCAAAGTTTCTTCGTTACAACCTGTAACTGGCTTACATGTAAAAATGTAAACGTTTCATATCCGTTTACTTTAAGATTGACTGCTTGATTTTTTTGTCCCAGATTCCAGCGCTGCAGCTGTGCGTGATTAAGTCTCGATACACTGACCGTACACACAGACTTGCGTGGTAGCGAATGCTGGAGACAAAGAGGTCAAAAAGACGTAGATGGAGGATTTCTAATCATCTGTGCTTTGGGGAACTTCCACACTTCCCAGCCTTGAGTATATAGAGTGGAGCAGCCAAGACAGCAGTCATGAGATGTGACAACACTTTAACAGGGTGCTTTGTAAATGACAGGAAACACAGCCTTGAAATAACAACAGCAGCACCAAGAGGAGGTTCCTCCTGGGAGAGCGCTGCCCTGAGGAGGCATGATTAGGAGGTGAAGCAAGCTCACACTGCTGGATGAAGGAAGGGACTGACAGGCACACACTCGGCTGGGGGGGGGGGGTGATCATCTAGCTCAAAGCTTTGCTTTGTCCTCACTCTTTTTCTTCTCTTTCTCGACTAATTTGCAGCCCTTAGCAGATTGTTGCTCTGACACACCACCAAATGGTTGAAGTGAGTTGTAGCTGCTGGAAACCAAGGATGCTTCCAATAGAACTTTGTAATAAACACAATCTACAGAAAACATCAAATAATATCATCAACAGATATACATAATCCAAAAGTCAGGTTTCAGTCAAATAATTAAAGTGCAAAGTTGTCAATTTGTACATAATTAAAAAACAAACGTATAAAGATATTGTGATTTAAATTGACAACATTCTTAGACGGACTATGCCGCATTTTCCTGCTCTATGCAGGTGTTTTACTTTTTGACATTGTTTTATCCTTTATTTCTCAGACTGCAACTGCATTGTAGTGAAAGCGGGTGTACAATAAGATGGTTGGGACTGAATGGGTAGTTTATGGTACATTACACACAAGACACACAGCAATCAAACATCCCAACACAACACAAAATGTGTCTCTGTTAATAAGGGCGACAAAGGCGAGACATCCGTAGTGGCTGTTTAGTGGTGCCTGATGTGACGTTCTCACCCTCACACACTGAAGGAGCAGCTGGTTACCAGTGGTGGTGAGGGTTCATTTCATCCATTCATTCATTATAGCAGTCAGTCATCTTCACTGTGAAGACCTCCTGGCTGTCACTGCGGCTCACTGGCCTCTTTGTTTTTGCATTCTTCTGTTGTGTGAACACCGTTTTGGCCACCGAGCACGATGTGATGATGATGTGATGATGATGATGATGATGATGTGATGATGTGGTGGTGATGATGATGATGATGATGATTACTAAGACACTGCAGACCTTTTTTATTTTTTTGCTGTCTCACACAGCAGCCTGCTGGGGCTGTAACCTCCACGTGTTTGTGCAACGAAGCAAACTGCGGCACTTCTGACACCTGCTTTAGTCGCTGTCAACATGGCAGGGTTGACCTGGACCTGGCGGCCAAAGGTGAAGGCACATTCAAGAGGTTCCATTTGCAGAAGTTTCAAGTGGCTCCAAAATGAGAGTGTCGGAGTCTGACTGCCAAGTGAGTGGCACCACTTCTGTGGAGGTCAATAGTAGCACCCTGCTTGACCCGCCTTCCCTTGTTGTTTTTCCAGCAGGTGTGGCTGGGAACATGTGATTGGTCCTCATTAAATATGTAGCCGTTGTGCTGACTTGGTCTAACTGGGGTCTAGCAGGTTTGGTGACGCCTCAATTAGACCCATCAAGGCTGTTATTGTGTGAGCCTTCTGGAGAGTGATGAAGTGAGGAAGCAGGGCTCCTAGGACGTGTTTACACTAGCACTACTCAACCGGACTCGGCTCGGTTCCTTTTCCACTGGGTACTAACTGGGTACTAACAGTCACCCAAAGGTACCGTTGCAGTACCAGCTGGGCCAGGGATCCAAGAGAGCTGGGCAGGGACCACAATGTGAGGTCAACACAGCAGGTCACTGATTGGGTCCCACTTTGACCAAACATGAGAGCGAGTGGTTTTAAAATGCCCTGCTGGTAGAACTTTACATTTTCCCACATTGAAAACTTGAAACGCTTCTTAAACGGTGCCTTGGACGAACAAAGAGCCGCAGACGTTTTTGTGCTGGCTTGCCTAAGACAAAGTTGAAAGGAGACCAGGTGGAGCAACGGTATTGAAAGGTCTCCAGGCTTGCTGGAAGCTGCTGGCCGCCACTCGCTGGGACCAGCATAGAGAAAAAACAGTGTCAGGAAACATTTGAAAAGGAAAAAAAGAGGAAGAGGAACTGGAACAAACAGAACATGTTGGAGGTTTGTTTCAGCCGGCAAGCAACAAGACAAATAGATGGCCTCAACTGGGCCACGGCACTCTGCTGAAGGCATACTGGGATTGTGAGATCAAGCAACTTTACTTTGTAGACCAGTTAGGAAGTGCTGTCATTGTCTCATTTAGTCAAACTGTCAACGCTAACTCCTTCTGCTTTCATTTTGCTTTCACTGCCTCTTAACTTTTGCTTCTGAGTTGTGATTTTAACGCACGCTAGCGTGTCAACGAGGTGGAATGAAGCTGCCGCAATGTTGTGCTTTGCGTGGACTTGGGTTGTTTGTTTCACCTTGTTTTGACACAGTCAGCTTTGTCAAATATTGTCCTAAATTCAATATAGTAAAACATGTGAGTCTATGGACACGGTGGGAATAACAGATGTCAAGGGGATTTTGGCCCTGCCTTGCTGTGGTAACTCCCCCCACGTTGAGGTGGTACCAAGTTGCAATGGGAACAGAACGGTGCCGAGCCGAGACAACCCGGGCCAAGTGGGTACCGGTGCCCTCATTCTGCCTCCTTCTCTCTCCCTGCTACTGCGATTCCACTGTGGAAGCTGGAGTGGCCTGCGGCTGTCTGCTGGAATCGCCTCACGCTTTGGTGGAACCCGTGTCGGTGTCTTGGTTCGTCAGTTGCCTCCAATCCTTTTACGGTGTATGAAAGTGACGTGTGCCACCGGGGCCGCGAGAGACGAGCGGGAGGGTCGACGAATTCCGCCTGGAGACCGTCGGTCCGGGGACCAAGGTGTCGCCACTCGCCTCTGTCTGCGGGGCAGAATGTGAGCAGTCACGCCAGGCCATGCTGGAGCGTCTGAGCCGCTGAGAGAGAAGTTCTAGCTTGTTTAAGGCTTAGCCGTGTGTCGTGGCCACAGAGGTCTGTGTTGCAGCTGATAGGTTTGAGTGTGTCTAACCCTGTGATCTGTGTGCTAACACTGGCCTACTGGGGTAAGATCAGTTCCTCAACTCTTTGCCTTTGTCCCCTGTGAAGGGAGGCTTACCCAAGGACTCCCTGTTTACTCAGGCCTGCACAATGGCGCAGCCTAAACTCCTTTGTCGGGCGGATTTAGGCTAGATTTACTTCAATTTGATCTGGGAGGGCCCCTTTTTCATCAGCCTGGAGTTCTAATGCCCTTAACTGGCTTAACCTGGCTCCCCCTATGAGCCCAGGACCCCTCATGCCCACAATCACTCGCCTCTTCTGCCACCGCTACTTATCCCCCTCGCACCCCGCCCCCGCTCCCTGCCTCGCCCCGGGGTCCGTCGGGAATCCTCGCCGCGGCTTTGACTGTGGCCACAGCGTGCGAGTGCACACTGGGTGACACCTGAAACTCATGTTTAACATATCATAAGCATGCTAGGAGTCAGCATAAAACATCAGCACCAAACCTCTCCGCTGTCTAAACAATGCATGAGGTGCTGCCTCTCCAGGGGGCCGCTGGGTAAAATTGTATACCGCTTTTAGCACCAGCGCTAGAAGTCGTCTCTGCTAAATGGGTCACGCGCGCTCGGATATTCTTGCAAGTATTTGGGGCTTTAACAATCACTGTAGTCTCTGTTGCTCATGAATAAAGATGAGGTGTCAATGCATTCCTGGTGGCTGTGTGCTCTCTCACATCGGCCCAGTGCTCCTCGTGCAACTGCCGGCTACTCGGCTCAACAAAAAAAAAAAAGAGTTCTGGTTTGTAGATAAAAAGTGATAAAAGTGTGTTTCAACTTGGCTTTTATCACCGCCGCCTGACATCCTCATACACTTTGCATGGAGTCAGAGTTGGTCTGCTCGCACTGATATGGCAGTCCAGGTGGATGATCCAACTGTCAGAGGTGCACCACTGTCACTCGCTATGTTTACATGAGCAACTCTCTCCAAGCCCATCTCAGCCTTGGTTGATCGTTAATTCCAAGTCCACTGTTCACATGGACTGTAAATGAGATTATCCCATCATGATGTGTGGGTGCGTACACCAAGCGCTTCATCACAATAAATCATTTGTGCATGCGCAGACTTCACAGTTGTCATCTTCTGGAAATGCTAGTAGAAGAAGAAGCCGTACCTCCGCCTGTGTTGTAAACAAACACTGCATGGTCTGCAGGGTTAGGTTCTCTTTGTGCCCCTCACCTTTTATTTTTATCTTTTAAAATTTCCAGCAAGAGAGTTTTCTGCTTGCTGAAAAGCGACCGGAAACGCGGTCACATGCGTAGTGCAGATGATTTTAGCTCCACCAGGAAGACGGGATCCCAACGACTGTGTACATTTGGAATAATGAATCTCTCTTTGGGAACGGACCGTAGCGGATCAGAATCTTCCCATTGACGTGTTTGCACCAGGCCTTTTTAATCTGATCGGGCCTTTATTCCGATTGTTTGTGTCCATGTAAACCTAGCTAGTGAGGAACGTGGAGCAGAACTTGTGGAAAGGTCTCCCTGGCCTTGGAGTCCACTGTGCCCTTGTTGCCACGCATGGCGTCCCGCTGCAGTCGTCCTCTCATGACACAGCCAGGTGGAGGCGCTCTACAAAATGCTCCCCACCATTTTAAAGCTCTGCCTCCCAAATTCGATATTCATGAGTTGGAGGAGATGGGGGGGTGAAGGGGGTGGGGAGAGAGAAAAAAATATATATTCTTTTCAAAAAGTTATTTTGAATTGCAAATGTCTGCAAATCAGCAGCTCACAGAACGCTGTGGCGGCGGCGGAGAGCAAACGCAGGGACAGTGTGGTGCTTATCCCCCCCCCTGCGTCTGTAATCCCCCCCCACACTGACACACCGGCTGCCACGCCTCTGACACATGTGCCCAAATTGTCATGGCATAATTATGTAACTCAGACCATCTAGATTATTCAAATGGCGCCTGGAAGTGTCATCTTGAGTACCTGTGAGGGGCTTGAGGCCTGTCACCTTCCAAACTCTTCTCCTCTCTCTCTCTCTCTCTCTCTCTCGCTCTCTCTCGCTCTCTCTGTGCCCCCCCGCCCCCATCCCTGCCGCCCCCATCCCTGCCGCCCCCCGCTCTCCACCCTAACTCGGCCTAATCCAGAGGCGCGGCGTCACCGCAACATGGCGCTACCTTTGATGGGTCTGGATTAAAGCAAATCTACATTCCTTTGGTGGATTTCAAACACTGCGTGAACAATAATGGCAGCCGGGGGCGAGTTAATGAGGCCTGCAGTGGGCTGGCTGGCTGGCTGGCTGGCGAGGAGACACTTTCAAACTGCTCCTGATGAGGTGCGCAGATAGATAACGCTACGCTACGCCACGTGTCTCCCTCTTGCGTTTCTTTCGCCTCATTTTTTCCCCTCCACTCAGATTTCTACGTCCTCTCATTTTTTGGCCCCCCCAGTGTTCTGGTGGCCTTTCCTGTTTCAAGCCTCCCTGTGTTCCGCCACTGCTGCTCCCCAGTGAGTGAGACCTGACTTCATTAGGGGGCTGGAGTGTGAATGTGCCTTTCACACGGCTCCTAATGAAAAGCTTTGCGCTTTTCCTTTTGCTGCATTAGTGACTGACTTGCAGTGGCCCTCCTCCTCCTCCTCCTCTCCTCCCTCTGTCTCCTTCTCCTCCCCCTCTTCCTCCTCCCTCTCCTCCCTCCTCTTTGCTTTAGTCCTCCTGACCGGAGGGAGGTGTTAATTACAGGGGCTGTTGACTCGGCGGCTTTAGGTTTTTTTTTGCTGGTGGTTGTTCTGAGCTGATAGCTTAATTAAACATGCAAATCGGATCTATCGAACATGTCTGAACAACCGTTCTGGGTGTAAGCATCGTGTCGTGTCAGATGGCCTTTTCTTTGTGTTCCAGCCTTTTTGGAAAAAAAAAAATCTAATTATAAGACACCAACCTTGTGCAAACATGCCTCTCCATCCCCATGGTAAATTCAATTCAACATATATCTGATTCTTTCTGGTCCAAGAGTTTATTTACAGTCAGTCATCAGTGAAAGGATGCACTTCCAATGAATTATTGCAATTTTATTTATTTTTTTCCTTTTTGAATTTTGTCTTTCTCCACTGGTTGACTTTATGTACCAACAGCTATTTACAGTTCCCTTCAGACTGCAGTGCAGGGTTGTGCTGTATTTACATTCCAGAGAGCCTGGCAGTGTATACTTAATGCCACAACACTCCACAACGCCTCCCACATCATGATAACTTTAGGTCTGTAACCACACAGGAGCACAGACGCTCACCTATTCATCTGTCGCCGGTAATTTTCAGGTATAAACACCTTTCAGAGCTGCTGTCACCACAGGCCTGTGAAGTGAGGAGGGTGAGGCTGCGCATTGATTGACACTCGTCGACTGCACTGCGTCTAATGATGAATTTAGAACGGCTCTGATCCCTTTGTGTTTACACCCTCAGGAAAACACGTGAGTCATCCAGACTATAAAAGATAAAAGACAATAAAGGCCTCTGCCGTTCTGATCTCCAGACATCCCTTCTTCATCTTTGTCAGCGTCGTCCTGTTTTATAATTTGCGTGCATTTAATATACTGGAGACGAGACGCCTACAGACAAACAAATGAACTCAAAACACTTCATCGCCAAAGCTGTGGGAATCTAACTGCTGCTTTCTTCTGCGTCTCGACCGGCCTTCTGTCATTTGGTATTCAGCGATGTCTGATGAAGCCGTCTGTCCCGCGGCCTCACGGTGGCGGTGCCAGGCGGGAGGCAGCTAATCCTGTGTTGCAGGAGGAGATCTTTAATGCCATCCCAGGGCACTGTAGGATGTTTTCCTTGGCACGGCGCCACCTTCCTGAGCCCTGTGCGTCGCAAACTGGCCTGCAGACACGGCGGGCCAGCCGAGGCCTTGAGGCTGGGTGAGGCCTGGGCCTGGGCCTGGGCCTGGGCCACTCTGCTGTCTGAGGAGATCACTGACACCAGCAGCAGCAGCATCTCTGGCCTGGTGTCAGCCTAATAGAGAGAGGACAGGGGTGACAGGCCAGTGTTTGCAGTGGAGGGAGGACTTTTTGATTGGCAGCGGCCGTGTGTGTGTGTGTGTGTGAAATGGGTACTTAAGGTTGTCTTATGGCTGAGTGTGTGTTGGCGTGCACGTCTGCAGTCTGTGTGCGGGATAATCCCGCAGAATCTCTTTCTTTGAAGGGGAACAGATGTAGATTTGCATATGTGGAGGCTCCCCAGCCTGTGATGAGATTAACGGGTTGGGATCTTTTTCTTCACAGCAACCCAAAGGTGCATATTTAATAAAGGCCTGGAGCTGCGCTGGGGCTGCGTGGGGCTGCGTGCAGGCCTCGGCCCTCACACTGCAGCCACGGGACAAAAGCAGAGGAGGCCCCTGGCAGGCGGCTCCATATGGGAGCAGGGTTGCTTACAGATTGCGCTGGCCTTTCATTAGCTGTGAGAGTGGGCTTTAAGGGTTTATATAGGGGGGGGGGGGCGGCGCTGGCTGCTGGGCCACTCCTGCATCCTCTCCATAATGAGAGTAATAAAGGGATTTCGGGCCCCGTCAGGGCTCATCTGGGTGCTCTTTAGCTCGTGCAAGGGTGCTTGTGTTGAAGAGCTGGTGAGCCAGGAGGACGCTGTGTGAACAACGTGCACATGTGTTTTGTATGAGCACACAAAAGCCAGTGCGTTGGTTAATAAAACTAATTGTGTGCCACAGCTTAGCAGCCACCAAACTGCTCCTCTTAATTTACTCCTCATTCAGTGATTGTGGTTGTTCAGTTCTTGCTCAGCAGTGACGTTTTTCCAGGGCTTTTCTAGAAGAGGACAGCAGGAACCCAGTCAGCACTGCTGCACAGTGGCTGGATTGGACCAGTTCCACCCAGATACCCAGCAGATTCCTCTGGAAAGCTTTGTTTCTCAGCATGTTCAGCGATGGCCTCACTCCTGATTGGTTCTCTCGAGGAGTGTGAGCATCCGTACTTTCACACCTCTGCAAGCACTCTTTTCTTTTTGTTCTCCGTGTGACTCCTGCTGGATTGGAGGTGTTGAATGACTCACTTGTCTTTGTGAAACATCATCCGGCAGGTGAGGTTAATGGAATATTCTTTTTGTGCTTGAGTGGCCATTGGTCACACTGCTACGCCTTGGCTGATGGCCGTAACGTCATCAGAATGCTGCAAACGGCAGCTCGACGATGCCAAAGATTTTCCTCTGGTCTGTTCACAGCCATGGATTGCAGAGAATGAAGCATCGCCGCTGTGTTATCCTGCTCTTGCATCAGCTAAACTTGTCAGGTTTCCTTTCCACAAAGACCAAGTGTCCCCAAACTCGCCCTCCACTTGCAGCTGCACACTTGGACTCAGGGCAGAGCTGCATTGACCCTGGCACAGCAGGGGCGGTGGTGCCTACGTACAGTTGTCCCGCCTCGCTGCCAAGCAGTGAGTTCAGTGTGCTGCGAGTCTCGCAAGTTTCAAATCTCCTTACACAGAAACTCAAGTTAAGTTTTAATCCCTTAACAAAATCACAAGTGTAGGACTTTAAAAAAAGAAAAAAAAAACAAGTACCAACACATCTGTGAAGTCTTAACTTTATCTGAACTCATTGTTATCCTTCCTCGCTCTGCTTTGTGTTTCCTTATTGATTTTTTTCAATGAGAACATAAGAAAGATGAATGTGTGAAATCCTCAGTCTTGTTCTTAGACTATCCCAACGAGCTGTTCACTTCTCATCGGGGAAGCAGCTCATCTTTTTTTCAGGGGGCTTGTGGAATGAAAACAGGGAGGGGGGTGTGGGGGGGGGTGTGGAGGAGTCTCTCTCTTCCATCTCTCTTTCTCTGACTCCCTCCAGGTTTTCCTCCCCTCTACAGCTTGTGGAGGGACTGTGTCCACTCAGTCTGGTTTGATCAGCTCTGTCTCTGACTGGGAGAAAGGGGGGAGAGTGAGGTAGAGCAAGAGATGAGAGGGGGAGAGATAGAAAGAGGAGAAGCTGGACCCTCCCTGCGGTGCAGTCCTCCCCAGCGCAGCTTGGCATCGTTCAGAAAGCCCGCGCCGAGACGCCGGTGCTTTACCTCTAAGAGGCAGTCACCGAGGATAAAGTGTGCCAGATCTGGGCTCTCTGCTCTCCACATTGTTTACCGCAGGATCTGCAGAAGAAACGCTGCAGCGGGACGCCGAGGGAGAGGAGCAATAAAAAGAGGGCAAAAAAACTTCATGTTTTCTTTCAGTTCTACATCTGGAGGTGCATTAGAAAGACCAAACGATATGCAGGGGTGTGTGTGTGTGTGTGTGTGTGTGTGTGTGGGGCGGGGGCGGGGGGGTGGAAACGGAACCTTATCATTGTGGTACGGATGGCAGGAGGAGGGGGGGCGTTGACGGAACGGGGAGGGAAATTTGGCTGAAAATGATGTGACAGCGGAGAAGGAGGTGTGGATAATGATGGAGGGAGGGAGAGTGTTTGATTGGAGGGGTGGAGGGGTGGCGGCCTAGCGGGCATCCTCAGCGGATGTGGCAGCCCTCTGTGGACCCCCTCACACAGATAATGAATCAAACCTGGCTGCTCCAGTCAGAGGAAGCGCCGTCTCCCAGCCTCCAGAACAAAGCTCGGCTCCATTAATATTTCACCATTCCTTTTATCTCAATGCTAACAATGTTCAACGCCATTTGGGTCGGGGAGGGATGGGGGGGGGGGGGGCACGAATGGGAAATATTGGGAGGGAGGGATGGTGAGGACAGACAGACAGACAGACAGACAGACAGACGGTGGTGTTTCTCAGGATTTGAACTTGTCTGCTGTAATAGTCCCAGCGGTGGAGGAGCTGCTGTGTTTGCGCAGCCCAGCAGGACATCAAAGCAGACGCTGATACCAAAGTGCTGTACACACGGTGCACACGCTCCAAGCAGGAGAAGCTGTCAGTGTGATTATCGCACCGCAGCCGCACGCTCGTCTGATCCCTAAAACACGCCGCTTGTCTGCGCCGATATTTACATTGTTTTCCTTTGGAGGGGTTTTTGGCTTCAAACTGCTCTTTTCATTTTCAGGTCATTTCCAGCACAGTTCACGCTTGAAAACCTGACCGTCTGAAACTTTGATTGAGTCTCGGCAGAGGATACTCCAATTTCTGTGGGAGCTGATCTGAGATTTCCTGCCACTTCGTCAGACCGCCGTCCTTCTTCCGTCTTCCAGAGAGAAAAACAAACCTTTCCTCTGTTGCTCCTCTTCCTCTGCTGGAGGACACTTTCCCATGTGGCCTTGTTTCTGAACGGATAAGCACAGGAGTGCCCCGTACTGCAAACCCACCTAATTGAATGATCACACTGTGCTCCTATGGGACGGAGCGCAGCCCAAGGAAGGAGTGGCGAGATGTGAAGATGAAACTACTGGGGACGGCGGAGGAAATGCTGCGTTCGCCATCCCACACATCTGTGACTGAATCAAATGTAATCACGTTTGAGCGTCCCAGCAGGGCTCCCTGCTGGCAGCCAGTGGTAGCCTCCACCAGGTAACACCAGTCCAGAACAAGGAGAAAAACAGAGAAGGAAAGTTGTTTCATTGCAGCGGACACGTTCCAGTCAGTGACTGGGCAACAAAGGAGCTGAGCTGTGGGCAGAGAGCGGCTCCAGCAGCACAATGGCAGGCCGCTCTCACACATTAATTGCTTCTTTGTCCCCCAGAAATGGAGGAGCAGCCTTTACCTGCACGCTGCTGCTGCTGCTGCTGTGGTGGTGGTGGTGGTGGTGGTGGGGGGGCTCAGGGGACGTGTTCAGGGGGAACAAGAGGAAGCAGCGTGGTCACCAGGTGGTGGCGCCCAGGTTTTTATTCTTTCTTTTTGGTGGGGGAAGGGGTTGCTGCATCACAGAGTCTGAGGAGGAGGAGGAGGAGGAGGAGGAGGAGGAGGAGGAGGAGGAGGTAGGGCGAAGGATGGATGCCGTCAGGAGATCCCAGGGCATTCAGCTGTGAAAAGTCATTCAGCAGGAAAACACCGGGCATCCTTTATTTATTTAGCCTCTGAAATATTTATCTGCCACGCGAGCCGCTTTATAATGGGGCTGTCAGTCTCCTCTGCCCACTCAAGGGTGCGGA
The DNA here is from genome assembly GCF_046127955.1 of Nelusetta ayraudi. NCBI lineage: Eukaryota > Metazoa > Chordata > Actinopteri > Tetraodontiformes > Monacanthidae > Nelusetta > Nelusetta ayraudi. The sequence continues at coordinate 65,429 of NW_027466208.1, forward strand.
CATGTTGCCCCGAGCGCCCGCTGGCCGATCTTCCCCGTGAATAATTGCTGGAATTTCACTTTTGGGAGCCGCTGCTCTTTGACCCCTGCGGCTTGTTGTTCTTCTGCATCCAGAGAGGAAGAGAAGCTGCAGTGTTTTCACTCCTCACCTTGACGCTGCCTTCTCATCCACACACTCGCCTCTCTCTCTCTCTCTCTCTCTCTCTGTGTGTGCGTGTGTGTGTGTGTGTGTGTTACGTACGTGCACATGCATGCACGCACGCACATGCACCCAGCCCCGTCCCGCTCCCCCGCGCACAAACATTGGAAGTTGGGGGAAAATAAATAATTCATGGCTTTTGCTTGGAGATGAAAAACCCAATCAAGCTGAAAATCCCTGTCTTGCTGCACCTCTGGGCTGCCAGCGCCGCCGCTTCGTGCGACGCTCACTCCTCTAATACGCCGTCGTGTCGCAGCTCAAACAGGAGGCTTCCTCTTGGAGGAGCGCGCCAGCCCTCCCCTCCACATTAGCGCTGCTTTTAATCTGTGTGTAATCGTCTAAATGAAGGACTACTCCAGTGTTTCGCCGCTGCCGCTGCCGCCGCCTCTGCAAATTGTTTCATCATCAGCGCCGCCGCTGCTTCGGGGGGGGGGGGAGGGCGCTTTAAAGAGGCTGTCAGGCGGATAAAGAGACTAAAGCGCAAGACGGCAAAACAAATATGTTTTGTAGAGGGCTGGGAGTCGGCGAGGGGCCGGGTCAGGCGGGAGCCCTTTATGACACGCTGCCGCCGTCTCATCCGTTCACACCCAATCAGCTTAGCTAGCGTAGCCTCGCAGCGCAGGCAGGCTTAATGGAGTGCGCCGCACACTTATTTAATTATAAATGCTTATCGGCGGCTGCGTTGACAGCGAGTGCTCGCACTCTGCCCTGTCACTGATACACACGTGCACGACCCGGTGGCGCACCGCCTTCACGCTGCTCAGTGGCCACGCGGCCGAGTGGGGAACGATCTTGGAGATGGTTAGAAAGGACGCATGCAGAGGTCCCACACGGTAACGCTCATTAGCGAGAGTCAAGGGAGCCTTCAGCTCTGTCCTGTGTGTGTGTCGATCACTTCCTGTGTGTGTGTTGTTCTGTAGTGGCACAGGCCCGGCACTTCCTGTTTCCTCTGGAAAGCTTGGTTTTATTCTCCACCGTCAGTCCGTGGAACTGCTGCTGAACTGCTGGCCAGTGGCCTTGCTCACACCGATCCTCGTCTCAATGCTTTTATCTCCTTAGATTAAGGTTAAAAAAAGAGCACCACACACACACATGGACACACACACACACACACACGGACACGGACGGAGGAAATGCGACGGCTGCAGTGTGGGCATGCATAATGAAGGTGCACCTTGTTTAGGCAGAGTGCATGTGGCCTCTCGGTGTGCACAGCCGTCCCCAGGAAGAGGCTGTGAATAATGAAGAGTGTCACCTATGCAAAATGCAGGAGATGAGCATGAGCACGCCCGCCTCTCACTGTGTGTGTGTGTGTGTGTGTGTGTGTGTGTGTGTGTGTGTGTGTGTGTGTGTGTGTGTGTGTGTGTGTATATACATGTTTGTGTGGTTGTATACTGACTGAGAATGTTGAAATGTCTGAACGTGTGTGTGTGTGTGATGATGGAGAGGCAGGGCTCTTGTCATTTAACACAGTGCTAGTAGGACACTGAGCCATATGTAAGTGCGCCGAGGTGACAGCTGAGGCCCAGTCCCCCCCCCCCCCCCCCCCCACCCCGCTCCGTCTCTGACTGACAGCTCTTGTTGTCCCGCCAAGCAGCGGCAGCGGCGCAGACAAAGCCCAACGCTGCGGCTTCATCTGCTCTTCCTGCTTATGATGAGCTCGGGGGGGGGGGGGGGGTCGCAGGGACGAATCATTGTCCGGCCGTACGCTACTTTCAACACCCATCATATACAGTAGTTTCAATTGTTTTTATTATTATTATTTTTTTTTTTTACAAAATGAAGGAAATAGAAAATAATGCAAAAAGAGTACGATGTATTTTGATGTATTTTGTGTAAATCATAGTTCACCTCCTTCATCAGAGTGAGATCAG
>NW_027466208.1:72500-110000 GCF_046127955.1 Nelusetta ayraudi
CGCCGCAGGGACTTCAGTGCAGCACGACTGCAGGAGGAAACAAATTGGCAAACTAATGTGTTGACTACAATGAGGGAGTTCACTGTGTTGCACCACACACACACGCACACACACACACACACACAGTGATGCAGCTGTGTAATTCTGGACCAGCACCACTTTAAAGGGTCTCACCATCCTAATATCAGTGTGTTTGCCTTTCTGCAATCAGAGAAACACGGCGTTCTTTGAGTGGTGTTTGAAAAGTCAGAAATGTTCTCTCCCAAATGTACCAGACTGCTTTCGTTATTGCTTTTTTTTTTTTTTTTCAAAATCAGAATACTTGAATCTTTTTTGGTGGGTAAATTTACGTTTATGACATTTTTATTTAATTTAAAAAAAAAAAAACCAAAAAAAAACATTTTTTTTTTTTGGGGGGTTTTTACAATTTCGAGCTGTGGACAGAGTTGATATCTGCTCCACCACCATTACTGGTCCAATACATCTGGACCTTAAGCCACTGAGGCCCCTGTCAGTCCCTAGTCAAGAGGCCAGTCAGCCAGTGTCAGTGTGACCTGACTGCTGCTGCTGCTGCTGCTGCTGCCTTCACCTTCTCTGGGAACCACTCCACTGTTGCTGCACTCTGCACTCATTGTCATGACCCGCTGCCGCTGCCGCCGCCGCTGTGTGAGACTGAGGGGAAGAGAAATGACAAAAACCTTTGTAGTTGGATACCTAGCGACCCCACTTCACCCCCACCCACCTACCAAAAAATGTTTTATTAAACGCCTTATGTTTATTGACTTTTCTTTCATGTCAGTTCTTTTGTTCTGCCTTGGTAGCGGCAAAAGATCTCTGTGCATCATCATTTGCGAGCGTTATGGGATGTCAGAGGTGTCCTTTTGATGTCGAGCGCAGACCTCATACAAGGCGCCACCTGTGCAGCTCTGCCTCTGTGTGTGTGTGTGTGTGTGTGTGTGTGTGTTACAGTGACTCACTGACTCACTGGCAGGCGTGCTAATCGACTCCCCTCACTGCTCACTGCAGGCCTTGTGATAGCAGCTCTGTGGGTGCTGATGGTTGTGTAGCGTCGTCAGCCTCCTCCGGCTGCTCTTCCTCCTCCTGGGGGAGCAGCATGGTGGCTGACTGGTGGCTGACTGGGGGTTGGAGGAGCCACGGCGCTTCTCTCCTCTCCTCTCCACTCCTCTCGTCTCACCCCGTGACTCTGCTAATTGCCACGGTCTGATTTTCATTGGCACTGTAAATCACCCACTTTGATCCTCGCAGTGACTTGTGCGAAACACAGTTTATGACAGATTAACGATGGCAAGGGTGGTGCTGGTGGTGGTAGTGGGTGGGGGTCCTTCAGGCATGTGCTTTGTTACTCTATGTTCATCATCATCCTACATCAGTGAGATGTGTCTGTCTCAGCGGAACAACAAGAAAACAATCCTCACCTCATCGCTGTAAACGGCGTTAGTGGAATTGTTCCACAGGCAGTTGGAGAGCAAAAACCCCTGAGGCAGCTCTGCAGTTTAGTTGAGTTGGGTTGAGTTAGTTTCAGCCTTTGACCAGTCCCAGCCAGAATAAAATAGGCTGCCGTGCATTAGATTTAATTGGTCAAAGCAGAGAAAACTGCTGGTGTGTTTCTACTAATCTTCCTTTGAAGTCCACACACCAAAAGTGTCTTTTGATGAAGTGCAATCGTTTTGACTTCACAGACACTTCATCCTGCAACCAGGAGCTTTTGATTGTCTGACAACGTTGACAGCTTTGCCGTCCTATTAAAGAAGAGAAGAGATTTAGTTGTAGGGTAGTTTTACCTTTCAACAGAGCAGGAACCTTCCTGCAGGGGGCAGCAGTGCCGGTCACTGCTTTAAGTCAAGGTCAACTTTATTAACGTTCATATTGCTTGTATAGCATCAATACACAATATTAAGCAATGACATTCAGTTCCAGTGTGGTTGGGTCCACAGAGCCGTGTGTATTTCACACTGACTGAGCCCCAGTGTAAGAGAGATCTTCAGGTCATTAACACAGACAGCAGTGGGAAAGCCCACCCTGTTGACCTCCAGGTAGAAGGTAGAAGGTAGAAGGCTGCTCCACACCGTGCGTCTCCAGTTTGCTGCAACACATTCTCTGCTAGTCAGCAACACAGCCGACCTCCAAGCTTATGTTCTTTGACTGTATTGTGTTTTTGTGGACTCCGCTGCACTAAAAACACATCGCTGCCATCAGAATCCCTGTGAACTGCTGCCCTGGTAAGTTGATCTTCATAAAGTCACAGCCAAGAATCATAGAGACAATGTTTCCTCACTCAAGCAAACACAACCTGTAGTCCAGAGTTCCGCTCAACATGTCAACCTTTCATCTCACAGAGGGTTTTCCCCCACTTGGAAGCACACGGACAGGAAGTAGTTCAACTAAAGCTACATTGGATGAGGATCTTAGGAGCGTTTGATAAAAGACTCTTTTATTGTATGTGGGTCAGCCTCGTAGCCCCCCCCCGCCCTGCAGTGTCATCTGCAGTGAAGCCAGGCGACAGCTTCCCCTTGACTTATTCATGCTTGTTAACTAATGACTGTTATTTATCCCAGATTAATGAGAATACTCCTATATTTATAACCTGTTTACGCCGCCATGTTTGCCCAAATGCAAAACAAGCCCCCCCCCCCCCCACACACACACACACAAAAGCACTGAGCCCTAACATTTGAAAGGAGGCTGCTTTGTTTGTGCTGAACATCTACAAATGATCTTTTAAACATGCCATGGTGGAAGTTCTCCAAAGCCACTGCAGGAGGCACTGGGCTACCCGGGGACGGGTTCCTCCAGAACCGCCGCCACTAATCAACACAGCAGCGCTGACGACAAACACGGTTTCTTCTGTAATTCTCCTGCTCTGGCCTGTTTGATTTCACATGTATGCTGGGCTCTCTTGTGGTTTCAGGCCTGGTTCACATGATGTGTGTGCAGAAAGTCAGACTAGCTTGGTAGCAGCAGTGGTGAGGGTGAGGAGCAGGGACGCACGGGGGGAAGAAAGCGTCTGCTATCAGTGTGATATGTTCACTTCCTGTTGGTCCCCGGTGTCTGCAGTCTGCCTGCACCCCCACCAGTGATTGTCACGCTGGAATTACAGAGGATGCTGCAGGTTTTAGTCACGGCTGTGCTACATGAACACTCCCTCCGGCGCTGTCCCACAGCCAGCTAGCAGCTGTGGGTAGGAGGGGGGGGGGGGCGATGCTGTGAGAGCGGGACGTCCCCCAGTCATTAAAGAATTCTCAAAGACCCAGCGGACATGAAATATCAAATAAAGACGTTCTACTCCATTGGATATGAAAGAACACAATTCATAAATAAACCTCAAACCTAGAAAGACTCGGCAGTGGCCAGTCGCAGCTGTAGAAGGATGGAGGGGAAGAACATCACTGCGAGCTGCACACTGGCACTCCTTCATCAACAGAAACTCACCCGCTGAACAATCTTTTTTTTCAAAGCACCATTGTCTCATTTTTCCCCCATCATTTTGAAAAGAAAGTGCAACCTTCCTCTTGTGTCTGTGCCTGCTGTTCGGCCCCTGACTTAAAGTTAAAGTCCCAGTGATTGTCACATCCCGAAGGATGCGAAATTTGTCCTCCGCATTTGACCCATCATCCCCTGAGGGAGAGCGGTCCAGCACGCTGGGAAAGGTCCTGCTGATGAGATCAGGCAGCATCACCACCACCACCATAGTCATCGTCATCATCGTGTGTGTGTGTGTGTGTGTGTGTGTGTGTGTGTGTGTGTGTGTGTGTGTGTGTGTGTGTGTGGTGGGTACTAGCAGTGGTCTTGCTGATGTGCTGGTGAATGCCAGTCTCCTCCTCCTCCTCCTCCTCCTGGGCTGGCGTGGTCCGAGGCCTGCTGGTGGTAAACGCCAGCTGACAGCTTTGTGGAGAGTCGCAGCAGATGAGAGGGATTATTTCACTCATGGCAGCGGGAGGACGCTGCGCACCACCAACCCCACTCTGCTTTGGATTTGTCAGCTTTTGGTGGCTTTTTAAAAAGTATTTATTGATTCATTTATTGTATAAAGTTGCTGAACAGAGTGGTGTGTGTGGCTCCGTGTGTGACACCTCATTGGTCGAGGTTGGCGTGATGACCAGTGGGTCAGTGTGCACGGCAGGGTCTTGCTGGGAGCTGCTTCCGGTTTGTTCCACAGTTTGACTCTGAAGTCTGAATCTGACATTTCCAAGCCAACGTTTGCTCTCCAGCCTGCTGACGTGATGAATGTTCACCACCTGAGGTCTCGGCTCTGTTGTTTGTCCGCCGTGGTCCACTGTACACAGCAGGATGGTTTCATTCTTGCCCTAAAGGAGGACGAGTGTACGTTTCTTACATGTTGTGTGATCTTTACTAGGCCCTATCTGCAGTGATGGCACTCTTACCAAGACGCTACGCAACCCTGATTGGATGAAATAAGTGAGGCAGTATTTTTGCAGCTCCTCCAGAATTAGTTTGCAGCCTCATTATCCCGCCGTATTATTTGTGAAGCCGACGTGCAGAACGAGGTCAAAAAAAGGCCCTTTTCTAATACTTTTCAATTATACATCTGCAGAGATCTCTTTTCATCTGTGTTTGACATTTTTCTCCATGGCAGAACACGCTTGCAGGATGTGTTGGAACCGTGCTAACACAATAGCGCAGCCAACCTAATTATGTTGCTGTCAATTATTCATCGGTGACTCAGGTTGGTGAGCTCGCCGTGTCTTTAAGGCATGCTCGCAGACCACACCAGAAGTTATAGGCATCAATATTTCATGGGTAATTATTACAGCAAAGCCACTGACTTTAATATCAGCGGAGAGGCGCTGGGTGGAGATGGTGGTGGAGGAGGTGGTGGTGGAGGAGGTGGGCGTCTGGAGCCTCCGTGTTGTTCGTGGGACACCAGGCTGCAGGGACCACCGGGATGAATTAATAATTATAGAAGGATATGGACATTCACAACACGTCTCCTGCCACGGCTGACCCCCAGTCAGTGTGTGTGACACACACACACACACACACACACACACTGGAGCAAAGTGGGATATAGCATGAGTGGCTTCCATATTATTGCCTCTTAGATTAAAGCACATATTTAGGGGAACAAAAACACCACCAAACCTGCTGTGTTCAGTAGCAACGTCGCTCTGTTCACCTTTCACTGCTTCAAAAGGTTTAATAGCCACGCACGCTGAGGTGTGCTTATTGGAAGTGCTCGTTGTTTGTTGTTTATTTTTTTATCGTGTTTTCTTCTCTCTTTTTAAAAGACCGATTGTAAACAGACAGTGAGGACATCGTCATCATCAAGGCTCGTCAGTGAGGTCATAACCCTCTTTAAGATGGACACTGCGGTGCTGCTGGCCTTGTGTCACTGTTGAAGACAACATCAAGGCTCCAGTGAAGAGCCAATGAGAAGGCTGGGCTGTGGCTAGCAGCAGCTATCGCTCAGTAGCTCGCCAGTGGAACCTCAGCCAACATTGTATTACACCACTGCAGCCGCAACGCCACTGCACTGTTGGTGTGACTGTGGAAATATTGCACTTTGTTTGTGTCAGTCAGGATTGACCCTGGAGTGTTCACTCCAAACTGCTGCGTTTCCATGACAGTTTTACGTACAATTAAAGCGACATTTCTAAAATGTCAATACGACAGAGTCCAATAGCGATGTGCAGGTGTTCCATTGAATGGTGTGAAGATCGAAGGCCGCAATTGTGGTCAAATCCTGTTTGCTTTTGTTTGTTTGCCGTCAAGAATGTCTGCTCTATTTTTCTCTTTGACGACTCGTAAAAAATATTCCGTCTCCTCCTCCGTCCAATGGTAACGGTCACCTGACCAGTTCACCGTACGTCACCTCCGCTGACGTGTCACTGTGAAAAACGTCACACACGTCCAAACTTTGGTTGTTTCCATCAGCAGTTTTTTATTGCAGCTAATGGAAACACAGCTGGTGTGTTCTACTTCCCAGGAGCTCCAAGAGATGTATTTGCCTTGTGAACTTCTTTTTATATACATATATATATATATATATATATATATATATATATATATATATATATATATATATATATACATGTGCGTGCATCATACTTGAAATAGAGCAACAACTGAAATAACATAGTCTACAGAGGACCTTTCCTTGCATGTATTAGTTTCACTTCATCAGAGAAGTCAGTCAAGCAGGCAGGCAGACAGGCAGGCAGGCAAACAGGCAGGCAGACAGACAGACAGCTGGCAGCTTCATTTGACACCAGCAGAAACAAAACTAAACAACATAAAGGTCCAAACTGCCTCAAGAGGGTCATCAGAATATACATGGCCTCATTGTCTATCCTGTATTGCCCCACCACCACCAACACCACCACCAACACCACCACCACCACCACCACCACCCCCCTCGAGGGGGAGCACAGCAGAGTCTGGAAGTGAGCAGTGTTGGTTTAGTCCACCTCTGAGACTAATCATCTAATGAGGGCATTAGCACAGTGTGAGGGTCACAGCCATTTGGATCTGTGTGTGTGTGTGTGTGTGTGTGTGTGTGTGTGTGTGTGTGTGTGTGTGTGTGTGTGTGTGTGTGTGTGTGTGTGTGTGTGTGTGTGTGTGTGGTGCAGGTGGTCTCCCCTGACACCCACAGGGACCCCAGGGAGACGTTGAGGGGGGGCAGCAGAGGCTCCAGGGCCTGAGCTGAGGCCAGTCATCAAGGGCTGATGGATCCCTGGCCCCAGGGAGAGAGGGAGACCCTGACACACACACACACACACACACACACACACTCCCAGTGAGATGGGGCTGAGCTGCAGCTCGCTGCCAGACAGCCAGCAGACTCACAGCAGAGTGGAAGTGAGATGTTTAGCTTGATGATGCGTGACATGTGTAATGCATTCTAATTCTGCCACGCCCGTCTTTAACAATGATGGATGATCTGCTTTCATCGTCTCAGTAAACACAGCTTAATAGCCAGTCGTGGGTCACTGGGGAAACGCGCTGACTCAAAGAATCATGGGAAACCCTCACAATTCAGACTCAAAACTACACAATACACCATCGTGTCTTTTTCATGTTGTTTTTCATCAAAACCATCAAGACACCGCTGAGTTCCATTTCTCTCACTCTGTGTGTGTGTGTGTGTGTGTGTGTGTGTGTGTGTGTGTGTGTGTGTGCGCACCCGGGTCATTTTGCAGTCCTCATCATCCAGATGGTGTTATTGCAGATGTAGTTTTGCCCCTGCAGCCACTGATTGCGACCACTCGACTGCAGCTGCAACTTTATTGTACTAATTTTGCTTGTTTTTGTTTTTTGTCATTATTTGTTCTTATTAATATTGCTGCTACATTTGCACATTTCTGTTTCCTCTCATGTTGTTGTTGTTGAATCAGTGTTGAATCAGAAGCCACCTACAGACTGCTGTTAGAACATTAGCACGTATGCTAAAACACTCATGCAAAGCAAGTGGTCCTCCCACTGCCACAGCCTTCATGGATTAGTGATGCCCAGATCAAATAAACATCAACAACATAGACATAAACACACTAGATGTTCCACAGCGATGAGGCGTTGCAGCAGCAGCAGCAGCAGCAGCAGCAGCAGCAGCAGCAATGCTCCTGGGAGGAGGCCAGTGAACACAGCGCAGCAGTGAGTCTCTTCAGAGGGCCTTGTGAGGTTCCTCCTCCTCCACCTCCACCACCACCACCACCATCATCTCCTGGGAGCCCAGCAGATTACAGGTGGAGGTGGAGCTGTGCTGCTGCTCTCACTGTGTTTTCTGGCACGTCTGCTGGAACTTTTGTCGGCCACCAGAGGGATTTTCCAGCCAACTTGGGGGTCCAGCAGGGATGAACGAGCCGACCAAGAGCCGCCACTCTGGCTTTTCTTTTCCTCGTCTCCAGAAAATAAATATATCAATCAGCCAAGCAACCTCTTCATTTCCTTTCACGCTGTTCCTAATCATATTGTGTTTCCTCCTGTGTGGTTTGCGTGTGCTCCCGGGGTGTTGGTGCGAGCCGCCCTGTTGTTGTCAGCTTCCAGAGGGGAAACGTCTCGCAGTGGAATGACGGCTATTAAAGGCAAATAAAAGCAGCGTCAATGAGGCTGCGTCTCTGCCAGGCCGTCATTCTGCCAGGGGCCCAATAACACTGCACTGCAATTACACACAGGAATGTGGCAGCAAACATACATTTTCTTCTTTTCCTCTTAAATTGCAGGCAGGGATCTTTTTTTTTTTTTGTTCTGTCTTCTCTCTCTCTCTCTCTCTCTCTCTCTCTCTCTCTTTCTCTCTCTCACACACACACACACACACACACACACACACATCCCTACTATAAGAGCATAACCTGTCATTACAAGCTGAGGGAGATCCTCCTGTTTCAGTGTCTGCTCCGACTGGTTGGGCGGATTTTTCAAAACTGTAAATTCATATTGTCATTTAGAAAACCAACGTGTGCATCGTAGCCTCTATTTTCTCAGTCTTACATATTCATATAAGATGAAATGTATTTGAGCTGGAAAATCTTTTCTGCTCTCATGCCAGAAAAAAAACTTTGAAAAATGGAACTCTGGAGTTTTTGAGCGATCTTGTTTTTTCCTTAAAGTTTGGGTAAAGAAAAAAAAATTGTTCTGCTGTTTGTATTTGTTATGTTTTGGCCGCGTAGCAAACATTCTGTCTCGACTGCCTGTGCACACATTCATTTGAAGAAGTGCAAGTGTGGGAAGCGGCTGTTTCTGGCATTGAGAGGCTGGTGTTGTAAATCAGCAGCGCTGCGCTTCGCCGCCTCCCGTAATGTGTTGATGCCTGCGAGTGCAACGGTGACGGCACAATCAGAACCTGCGTTGGAGCAAAGAAAACATTTATTGTCACAAGTGTTGTAAGAGGAGCAGGCACCTGATGAGACACACAAAGCTGTCGCTATTACAACAGAAAAAGAGCCGGAGACGCTGCGCACTCGCAGCCTCTGGGACATTCTGAGCTACAACTAACAAATTAAAGGAACGAGCAAACGACAATGTGACTACACAAAGTTGCCTTTAGTGTCAGTCTCTTGGCCCAGAGCCCCGGAACCAAGGAGCCCAGGCAAATGCGTGACATGAAAGTTGAGATTTGGTAGAACAGTAGGTAGCTTATTAAATCCTCTTTGATCCTGCCGTCTTTGATATCGCTGCGCTCATAAAGAATTCACTTTCAGCCGTAAATATAGGTAGTTCAGAGAGACGGCGTGACACACACCCCTCATTCCTTTACAGTCTTGTTAAATTATATAAAACAACCTGGGAGAAATATGCAGGACGCGTGAAAGTGGAAAAAAGAAAGAAGCGAAAAGAGAGTTTGGCTGTGCTGCATTTTGGGGATTTGTTGGATGGTGCAGGTTGTGTGGATGATAGAGTGTGTGTGTGTGTGTGTGTGTGTGTGTGTGTGTGTGTGTGTGTGTGTGTGTGTGTGTGTGTGGGGTTGAGTGCTGCGTTCAAAGCCAGTTGGCCTGAGCACTGAGACGTTGTTGCCTTCCACTTGTTTATCCAGTGCCACTTATTGACACATCTTATTCCAGATGTTTTTATTTGTTTTGGCTGGAGCTACACAACACCTGGCTGCTGAGAAGCAAGGTGTTGCTCATCAGTCACACAAGGTGATTGATTGGCTCGGCAGTGTTTCATTGAATTCATTCCACTGTGGATTCTATCAGTGGTGCGGTCCAGTTGTCCAGCCTGGCACTCTTCTGTCCAGCAGCACACAATGAGAAGCTCCATCACACTCACTCGTGCATTCAGTCACATGATGAAAGACTGAGGATGGCCTGACGCAAGAGAGTCACTGACAGCTGGACTTTGATTAACAGACAGACAGCAATCGCATGACTCATGTGTTAAAGAAAACGTGAATAAATAACTAACACACTTGTTGAAAAAGAGTAAAGTTACGGTTAAAGTGACTGTCAAAAACATCACAACAGAAGAGCTCATTTTAATCACATTTCTAAATGGGAAAACGAGCGTTGTGTCAGGAAAAGCAGAGTGTTGCGTGTCTTTGTGCGTTTTGTAGTGCTTTGTGTGCGGTGATTCTGGACTTTTTCTCCTGGTTGGTTCTGCGACATCAAGCTGCCTATCACGTAGAGAGACACAAACTACAAAACTGAAGTTCAACTGGAATCAGCTGACCAGTGTGAACCCCCCCCCCCCCCGTTAACATGGCAGCCCCTCCGCTCTCCTCGATTGTCTCCCGTTTCTGACCAGCGTCCCTCTGAGGGGCCTCCTGCCACGGCTTTCCTCTCCCTGTCTCCCCCGTACCCACCCTGACATGGCGCCCCCCCCCCGCTGAGCCCACCTTGCCAGGAGGTTGCCAGGTCTCTGTGTGTTTGCCCGCCTGCAGTGTGGTGACACCGGGCTGCCAAGGTGACCGCTGACCCCCAACCTGACCTCTGACCCCTCCTTCTGCTTAGTGCCAGGGCAGGGCAGCCAGGCTCAGTGATGCCTGCCCCCCCCCCCCCCCCCCAGCGGCCGAGTGGTTGCTGTTCAGCCTTCACAGGGCCGAAGGTTCAGCTTGGTTTTCCTCTTCCCACTCTGTGTGTGTGTGTGTGTGTGTGTATGTGTGTGTGTGTGTGTGTGTGTGTGTGTTACTTAATTGGAGCTGTACACGTGCCGTGTTTGCGGAGGCAGAGCCGACTCAGCCCCCACGTCCTCATTAAGAACACAGTCCAAACCTACTTTCCAGCAGGAAGTTGGTTGGAGGATTGATGATGAAGCCAAACCTCCCCCCCATCCCCCCCCCGCCCTTCTCTCACACACACACACACACACACTTTATTTTTTGTTCTAATCCTCATTGTTCCCATTGGCTGAGTGTGGTGGTGTTTGCCGCTGCAGTGTAATGACCTGGAGGCAGATGAAGAGAAGGTGGCAGCAGAGGAACCAGAGGAACCAGAGGAACCTTGCTAACACAAAGAGAATCACTAACTTAACAAGACGTCATTTTTCATTGAGAAGCTCTGTCACCCCCCCCGCCTCCCACCGTTCCACCCCTGCATAATTAGCAGGTTTGGATGTGAATACGCACACAGAGAGACTTCATGAATCCTTAGCTATGGTGTGCAATGCTGTGTTTAATATTTCACAAATTCTTTCACTCAACCCCTCAATAGTTGTAATGGATTCTTTCAACCGGCCCTTTTTCTTCAGCTCCTCCTCAGAGGAAAGTCATGTCAAGAAAGTAGATTTTGTTTTCAGGGTTCAGTGTGTGTGTGAGTGTGTGTGTGTGTGTGTGTGTGTGTGTGTGTGTGAGACTATTGAAACTATTCTCTGACGTGTGAGTTCAGTAATTACGCCCGGCGCCGTCGTCGCACCACAATAATTGCGTGTCAGCCCCTTTTTTTTTCCTTCTCATGGAACTTTTTAATGTTCAACATCACTGTACAAGCTTGAGATTTTGTTCACAAAGTTGCACTAAGCGCCATATACAGTGTCTCCACAGTGCACTTCCTGCAGTTCTGCTCCGCCTGTCTCTGCTGGAGCTGATCATTGTTCTGTATTTGAGCCTCCTCTCTGCTGCGGCTGCTGGCTCTCACTGAAGTCCACGGCCCCTAATGGCCTTCAAACGCCCACAGCAGCAAGGATCCTCTTCTGGTTTCACAGCAATTTACTGAGCCGTCGCTGAGGCTCGGAGGAGTTGGACCAGGACACACACTCTCTGGAGGGCGGAGCTCCTGCTGGAGCTCTGGGAGCGTTTAAAGCCTCATGATGTGAGCTCCAACACCCTCAAGTCACCTGAAGGTGATGATGATGATGATGATGATGGCGATGATGATGGTGATGATAATGGTGGTGGTGATGATAGCGATGATGATGATGATGATGATGGTAGCGATGATGATGGTGATGATGATGATAGCGATGATGATGGTGATGATGATGGTGGTGGTGATGATGATGGTAGCGATGATGATGGTGATGATGATGATGGTGGTGGTGATGATAGCGATGATGATGATGATGATGGTGGTGGTGATGATGGTGATGATGATGGTGGTAGCGATGATGAAGATGATGATGGTAGCGATGATGATGGTGATGATGATGATGGTGATGATAGCAATGATGATGATAGCGTTGGTGATGATGATGGTGGTGGTGGTGATGATAGCAATGATGATTGTGATGATGGTGATGATGATGATGATGATGGTAGCGATGATGAAGATGATGGTGATGGCCATCAGCCCTCCACGTTGGCTCAGTGTCATTAGATCTTTTCCCCTCAATCTGAGATTCTTTTTTAATAGATTAGTGTTTTTTTTTCTCTCTCCCTCCTCTTGAATAATAATGTCTTCTGGTAATGAAAAGTCTTCAGAGGATCTGCTGAAAATACACACTCTCACACAGGCCCACACAGACATAAATCATATTATTATCACACTCCAGGGGAAGTCTTATTAATCTTTAGCGGAGGGTTTCCCCCCTCTTTTCCTGCTCATTTGGAGGCAGCTCATGAACAATTCAGCGACTGGCTGCTAATGGTGTTTCACAAGGCTCTGTGGGATATCTTTTATACATCAATAAGGACAATTATCAGCTTAACTGAGGAAGCCGCGTCGCCAGCTCAGCCGTGCCCTGCTCCTCCTAAGCAGGCAGAGTGCTGCCTCTGACAGCAGTCAGGGCTTCACTAACCACTGGAGCCTTACTAGCCAGGCACTGACCTGAGTCCAGCTGGTAGAAGACCAACAGAAGAAGGATCCAGACCACACTCTGACCCCAGGGTCCCACTGCACTGGCTTTAAAATGGCATTTTGATATATAGTCAGTGTGTGGAAGCGGCCCCTTGAAGACCAATCAGCTGTTGCTCAAAGTACTTTTCTACTTCATTATTATGTCTGATTGTTTCTGCTGCTCTGGTCGCTCTTTTCTTTGCTGTGAATGCTGGTTTTATTTCCTGTTTGCATGCTCACTGGTGAGCGTTGCCACTTTTCACTGCACATCCAGTGCGATCATGTGACACGTTCTGCACTCTTCGCCAATCTTGAATCTTCTTCTTGTCTTTATTCTTTTTTTCTTAAGTGCTACCAACTGTTCCCATGGCAGTGGGCGAGGGTTCCAAGAGAAGGAGACATCTTTATGTTGTGTTTTCAATGTGTTTTTTTTTTGTGTTTGCTGGTGTGTGATGTCATGCACGACATTGTCCGCTGTGGACGATTAGTGTTGCCTGTCTGTGTTCTGCACAGAATAATGTATCAGCGATCAACAGGGAGTTACCGCTTGGCACAAGAGGGCACCACAGTCTCACCCCCCCACAACTGACCCCAGGGACCCCCCCCTCCCGGACAGGCTTGTTCCCTCTTTAGCCGCTTCATTGTGTGATGGTGGTGTTTGGCGTGCCTGCTGCTGGAGAGAGGAAGGGCAGGCAGCCGTTCACAGCTGGCAGCAATAGCAGCTTAACTTCTAATGCTGATGCTAATGTAGGATTGGGCAGGATTGGGCAGGAGCTGCAGGCGCTGCAGTCACATGACGGGCGGCCAGAGCCCAGGGCCTTGGCTGGAGCTGAGCTGGAGGATTAGTGAGCAGCAGCAGCAGCAGCAGCAGCAGCACCGGAGCAGAGCAGAGGACACCTGTTGGGTTCAGAACCCCTTGTGTCCTGCAAATACAAAAAATGAAAAGAAGAGAAACTGCTAAGTTAAGTTAATAGTATATGGGAGGACTGGGAGCTCACTGGGAGCACTGGGAGCTCAGTGGGAGGACTGGGAGCTCAGTGGGAGGACTGGGAGCACTGGGAGCTCAGTGGGAGGACTGGGAGCTCAGTGGGAGGACTGGGAGCACTGGGAGCTCAGTGGGAGGACTGGGAGCTCAGTGGGAGGACTGGGAGCTCAGTGGGAGGACTGGGAGCTCACTGGGCTCCAAACCAGAGCCAGCAGAAGCCAGCAGCTCTGGACACTGCCAGAGCAGTGGTCACGAGTGAGGGCAGTCACACACACACACACACACACACACACACACACACACACACACACAGACGGGAACATGATGATGGTAATGTTTCAGCTTAATCAAAGGTCAGTGTTGCTTTGTTCCTCTGCTGCTCTTTGTACAGCCGTTTGTGTTGCAAGGTCCCAAACTGCTGGACTGGTTCTCAGTGTCACACATGTTGGCAGAGGGTGCACTCGTTTTTATCCATTTATTTATTGATGTATTTTTAAAGGATAGATGATGGTGAACGAGTGCCAGAAATTAAATTCATGATTAAATTCATGAAACCAGAATGACTAAAAAAACCTCAGAGCCAGTTGGTTTATTGTGATTTTTACCTTCTTCTATGTTGCATCGCTGGTCTCTAATTGTGGACCTAGCGCCACCTAGCCTAGCTTATATAGCTTCTGTAGTTTAGAACTACATGGAAGCTAAAAGGCCATTTTCCTCTTCACTCAGATGTGTTTTTTCACCCTGTGGTTTGAACTGTGTGGAGAACTGCAGTCGTGGTGGCCTTGATGTGTGTGGCAGAAGTCCAGGAGGAACACTCATGCCACAACAACCTGATCATGCTCCACCTCCTGGTGCTGGATGTCCCCTGGAAGGAGCTTCCTGCCTGTGGAGGTTCTGCTCTGGTGCTCCTGAGGTAAAAGTAGCGTCTGCCGTGCCAGTCTAAACTCAGAGGCCCAGACTGACCTGCTTATTTTAGGTTTGAGCCTGGGTTCTGATGGCTTTCTGTGGCTGCTGATGAGCACTGACTGGGGTGCTGTGGCCGCACTGTCCAACCACAAGCTGGTGGAAAAGCAGAAGAGCACGTGGCTTTGGCTCCATGTATTGGTCAAAGGGCTACACATCATCATCATCGTCATCATCATCGTCATCCATTGGCTGGTTAGCAGACTGTGGGCCGACACAGCTGGGCTGCATGCTGGTCTGTGCTGGTCTGTGCTGGAGTGTGTGTCCATGTTGAGGAGCTCATATTTGTTCTGACCTCCAGACAAAAAGTTCTCCAAAGTGTTTTGATGCCTTTCATCCTGAAGAGCTCACCATGATGTCACTTTATGGCCTCATTGTTTCAATTACATGCAGCTTTTTTGAAGTCAGCAGTGATCTCAGCGCCATCATCAATGTTAACCCCCACCCACCCCCCACCCGCCATTATTTCAGCATCATCTGAGTGCAGAAAGTGCGGATGCAGGAAATCCTCCAAGCCAAAACTTGCTGCTGTTGCTGAGTGGACTGAAGGTCTGGGCTCAGATATTGCCTTGGTCCCAGATTACAGTTTAAAATGTTGTCATGGCTTCATATAAATCATCCCCTGTCTGTCTTCTGTCTGTCTTCCTTCTTAAAATATGACTGGTTGATTTGACCCTGATGCCACAGCTGGTGTATCAGAGCTAAGAGATCCAGTGGGATCTCAGAGAACCCCGACACTGTTTGTCTCTGGTGCCAGATGAGGATGATGTGTAGTCTCCTTCAGTGTTCAGTGACACGGCCATGATCCAGGAAGCAGCTTTGCCTTCCAGTGCACCTGAGAGACTCACACAACATCCACACCACCACTCACTTTATCTTCTCTCTCTTCCACATCCTATGGCTTCCAGTGTGTGTGTGTGTGTGTGTGTGTGTGTGTGTGTGTGTGTGTGTGTGTGTGTGTGTGAGCATCATGTGTGAGCAGGCCCAGCATCTCTTCCCAACTATCACACTGTACATCTGCCTCATCACTGTCTGTCTGTCTGTCTGTCTGGGAATGAACTAGGCATTTGTCTCATCATCTGTCGTGAGTGTGTGTGAGTGTGTGTGTGTGTGTGAGTGTGTGTGTGTGTGTGTGTGAGTGAGATCAGGTTGCGCTGGGGATAATCCTCCCAAAGCCGTTTTGTTGGGGCCTGTATCACTGGCTATTAGCCTCCCCATAAGTGATTTTAATTGGTTATCTCATGTAACGCGCACTCCCGCCTCACTCTAATGCCACCCTGTAATTGGCTGAAGGCCGCCTGTGCCTCTTGACTTCATGGGACAATAATGGTTTAGGTGGCGAGTGAGTGAAGTGCTCAGACAGTGGAGTCACACTCGCTCTGTGCTGCACGGCTGCTGCTGCTGCTGCGGCTCTTGGCTCTCTTTTTCTTTTTTTGCCATGTTCGCTCATAGTCACACACACACACACACACACACACACACACACACACACACACACATGCTTGTGTGTTTGTTGCGGTGTGAGTGTTGGTGCAGTGTGATTCAGTGACTGTGTAGCCGTCAGTGACTTGGCTGCCCAGTCAGATCTGTGTGACCAGAGGGATCATTGAAGACCAGGCATGGCAGTGATGCTGCCTCCTGCTGACTGCAGTGACCACACTGTGGCCTCCATCTGCTGGATGACTGGCTGGCTGGCTGTTTGGCCCCGTTGACTTGACTTGTTCATGGTCATCTTGTGAGCAGGAGATTCCACCACAGAGTCGGACTGAGATCTTTTAGAAATGTTAGTATTGATTATATCCAATAATATGTTTCAGAAGCTTTTAATCAAACTTGTTTCAGTGACTTAAAAAAAACAAAGTCAGTTGTTCAGACTGAATCTGTTTTACAGTCTGGAAAATCTAACTGCAGAATCAGGAAGAGCGCTCTCTCTCTCTCTCGCTCTCGCTCTCTCTCTCCCTCTCTCTCTCCTCTTTGGTCTCTTATGAGTTTTGGAGAGAGAAGATTCCTCCAAGATGTTTGAAACATTAATCTTGGCGTTGTGGTTCCTTTGAGACCCAACAGTGAAATACTCTGAAATGAATGCTGCTGACAAGCTGTTGTTGAGCAATGATGATTAATACCAGTATCTGTATTTTCCCAGTATTTGCCAAAATTTGCAAAAAAAAAAAAACAAAAACAAAAAGCAAACTGCATGGCAAGAAAGGCCTGTTGAACATTACATCACTGTAGTTTCTTCATTTTGAGGACTGAAACCTGAGACTTTTGTCCTGTGTGTACGGTAATAGATCAGGTCTGGACTGCCTCTAGTATTCAGAACCCTGCTCCAGTCTGACCCGGTTCCAGTCAAGCACCGGCAGCCGCTTCACAAATAGTTTTCCTCATCTTCCCTGCACTCGTCTCACGCAGGGCTAAATGCATCCTGTTGGTCTAATCCCTTCTTAAGTGGGGTGCGCTCTATATTTCTGTGTTGCCATTTGCTCCAGACAATGGGCATTAAGTGGGCAGACGGCTCGCTGCTCGCTGCCTTCATCCCGGTGCACAGGTGCAGCGCCGTGTGGCTGCGCTGACCTTGGAGCAGCGCAGAGCTTGTCTGGATGAGGCCTGGAGACATGGCATGTGTGGCATTTAACCCTCTCATCACTTCATGACCCCCCCGCCATCACCCCTACCCCCCTACTGTCATCCCACCCCCCTCCTCTCACCCCTCTGCATATTCATTCTCCTCCTCCTCCTCCTCCTCCTCACTCGCTTCCTTGTTAAATCTCCTTCTGTCACTGACTTCAGCCCTTTAACCTGCCAGCTAAAAATGCCACGCTCCAGGCCAGGTGTGTGTGTGTGTGTGTGTGTGTGTGTGTGTGTGTGTGTGTGTGTGTGTGTGTGTGTGTGTGTTCACCATAACCAGACAGCTACACCAACCCCCCCCGACACACACACAGAGGGTCAGAGAGATCTTGACAAGGTCAGTGAGCTTTGTAGCTCATAATGAGGCCAGTCTGGCTCTACAGTAGAACCTGGACCAATGAGGAGTCCAGACTGGAGAAGAGGAGTCCAGTGTTTGGGCCACAAATAGTTCCCAGCACTCTGCTGCTTAGTTCACACAAACAAACTGCTGATGCTATAAAGAGAAGGTGTGAGGGCAGCGGGACACCGCAGCTGTCAATTGAATCTTTTAGCGTCGGCTTTGTCACCGACATTAACTGTGAAGATCAATGATCGGCAAGAGCAAACGAGACAAACGGTATCGTCCGAGCCAACAGATAATAGAAACGCACTGTGTGCCACTGCCAGCAGCATGAGAACAGGTGCTGCAGGTGGTGTTGAGAAATACACAGCCCAGGTGGGAGAAGATTGGAAGGAGCGGGTGAAGAGAGATTGTGTAGTGACTTGTGTGTGTGTGTGTGTTTGATGATATCAGCCGCGTGCTCCAGTGTTGCGGTTGGTAGTTGTAGTTGTGCTGACCCAGTGAAAGAGTTTACAAGGCAGAATAACTGCTCACACTGATGTTGTTTACATGTGCGTATGCAAGTACATCAGCAACATTGTTGACTTCTGTTCAGGATGACTTTATTTAATGGTTATAGTGTGTGACTCTGTGTCTTAGAGTCACTGCTCTGTGTGACAGTGCGAAGGCCTTCAATACAGGCCGCCTTCAGACTGGCAGCCACCC
This sequence comes from Nelusetta ayraudi, assembly GCF_046127955.1. NCBI lineage: Eukaryota > Metazoa > Chordata > Actinopteri > Tetraodontiformes > Monacanthidae > Nelusetta > Nelusetta ayraudi. Next base: position 90,802 of record NW_027466208.1, read on the forward strand.
AACCCATGGCTCTTTTGGAGCCTGAACACTCACAAACCACAGGAAAAACCGCCTCTGCCAAACGGACGGCGCCACCTTCAGGAGGGGCTTCCAGGTGGCATCTGGTCAGGTGCAGAGAAGGAGAAGGAATCTGACTGGAATCAGATCCGCCTGCAGTCTGAACGCAGCCAAAGTGTCACAACCAGCAGTCACAGCAAGTCCTTTGCCATCCTACAATACTATGAAGCCACGAGCATTATGCACTGAAATGGTATTTAGAGCAGGAGTCTCTGGAGGGCAGAGTTCACAGCTTCACATTTCCACGAGCAGGGGCTTTTCCTCAACATCACAAACCTCACTTTCACTGCTGCTGCCGCTGCTGCTGCTGCTGCTGCCGTCAGATACATGCGATTGTTGCTCACAGCTGCAGCTGCTGACTCCTTTGTGGGTTCCTGCTAAAACAGCTCTCACCTGATGATTAACATGAATTAAGATGGGGGGGGCAGCCACATGGGGCCTCATTACAGTGGTAAATACTGATTCCTCAGTTTCATATTCTTTTCCAACCCCCCCCCCCCCTCCCCACACACACACACACCTTTCCACCACCACGTGAGAGACGGAGACAATAGAGAGCGGCTGAGTTAAGTGCTGGAGGTGAACCAAGGGGAGGTTCCTGGATGGAGCTGTGGGAACACCCTCCCCCACCCCCACCCCCACCCCCCTCTCTCCTCCTCTCCTCCTCTCCCACATGAGATGCTTCTCCCCGTCAAAGATTCCTCTGCGGAGACAACATTGGCCCCCTGGCCCTCTGCCGCCGGGTTCTCTCCTCCGTTTGCAGCAGCATCAATGTTTTCCTCTGCCTCCCTCCTGCATCCAGCTTTCAGGTGGCTAATGAGGAGCATTAGAGGAGGCGCTAGGGGTTCCATAGCCACTGGAGGAGGATGGATGGGGAAATTCTCAACTCATCTTTTTCTTTCCAACTTCTACCACTCAAGAAAGGCAAATAACAGCATTGCTGTGTGAAGCAGTGCAGTTCTTCCAAACAGACCCGTTTCATTTTAGCAAGCTGGGAAACAAAATGTTTTGTATTGTTAAAAAAAAAAACTAAAACAAGAAAATGCTGAAGAAAATGTTGTAGCTTTCTTATTCTTTTCTTTCAACAATATAAATGTTATTCATTTAATACTGCTAATGTTGGTCTGTATTTTCCAGTCAAGTCTCTTTTCTGTCTGGGCGTGAAATTTCATCCTTTAAAATTTAGTCTTAAATTTTCGATTTAGTGACTAAAGACAGACGTGCAGTATACATATATATATATATATATATATATGTATATATATATATATATATATATATATATATATATATATATATATATATATATATAAAAAAGACTTATTGAATAGAACATTGTAAAAATTGCAAAATGCCATATAATATCATAAATATCAAAAACTTTTTTTTTTTTTTTTTTATAAACTATAAATATCAAAAACTTTGAATCAAACTTGTTTGAATGACTTTAAAGAAATCCGTCTTTCAGCTGCACGTGTGCAGACTCAATGTATTCTGCAGTCCGGTAAACCTCACGGCAGACCCAGGAACAGCTGGAGCTGCCTGGCATGAAAGACAGTCACAGAACAGATGGATGAAACAATAGAACTTTAACAACACGTGATACTCGCACTCTTGACTTCTTGTGTGATTTCAAAAGATGCCAGTTCCCCGGTTTTCAAAGGGAATACTCAGACTGGTTTTATCAGGATGAATCAGGACAAAGCTCCAACATGACTCCTGTATCCAGGCTGCCACTGTATAGACATACCTGCTGTTTTCATCTCCACTTGTATCTTTGTCAAGAGAGAAAGAAAGAACATGCTGGCGGGGGGAAATGTTTCATTTGAATGTTTTTGATAGATTTAGCAGGCAGCCCTCATTAGGCCGGGGCTTTGAGTCGCAGGTCGTGCAAAGTCAGAAGACATCAGATGGAGTTTTCACTCTTTTATCCTTCAGTCGTCGTTCTTTAATCCAAAATGTTTAAAAAGTACCAATTAATTTTTTGCTCATACATTTACACTGTCACATGATTTGCCCAGGAAGTAGCGCTTTGGTCCAAGGCCTCAGTGTGAAGTGACTCTTGCTGCAACACGCTGTGCACCGCCGCAGGAACGCCAGTGGGCTCTGAAGCTCTGACTTCTTCTGTTGTGGGACAGGAAAACTGAAATACTCACTTTTTAAAATATTATTGCGACATGAATTATCACCCCCCCCCCCCAATCATCCGAGCCTTATTTATACTGTAACCCATGGAATAGACATGAGGCTGGGGACAGGTGAGGAGGGACAGGTGTGGGAGCGAGTGGGCCGGGCCAGCAGCGGACCTGTCAGCCTCAGACCCCCTGGGTTGGAATGACAGGAGTGTGTGTGTGTGTGTGTGATGAGCAGGGCTGGGTGCAGCAGGATGACAGAGCAGCAGACAGAAGGTGGTGCAGTGATGGAGATGGGATGCGACTCCTCAGTGGGATTGTGGCATTAATTGGGATCAGGTCACCTCTTCACTGTCTGGACACTAATGCTATGCACTCTCATATGGCTATTTACATACAGGGGGGTCTCAGGGCTCTACACACCAGCCAACATTCTGGGGTGGGGTGGGGGAGGGGGCAACACACACACACACACACACACACACACACACACGGCCTTCTCGCTGTGGAATCGTGTCATTATTTTTAGCTGCGTGGGTCCAAGTTGTTGTCGGAGCAGCAGTGCTGCTTGTTGCTTCCATGTTGTATTCAGATAGAACTCCCCCCCCCACACCCTCCTTCCTTGTTTTTTTTTCTTTTCTTTTTCATATTTTTTTCGTCGTGCTGGAACAAATATGTGTACTTGACAAGAGCTCCTACTAAGAAAGTGGTTGTCGGCGCTGAAGTTCCTGTGTTACCTTTTGCAAACTCTGTCTCAAAGCAGCAGCAGCAGCAGCAGCAGCAGCAGCAGCCCCCCTTTCAGGGGAGAGGAGTGCTGGTTGGGGAGGGGGACTGTGGTGTGTGTGTGTGTGTGTGTGTTGGGGGGGTCGGGGGCTGGGGGGATAGCAATGGAAAAGTGCAGATACTAAGAAGACACATGGCACTGAATAATTTATGGGCCGGCAAAATAGAGACAGCAGCCACTTGAAGTCCTGAGCAAGTGGAGGATACAGACAGTGGTGACATATCAAGCCACAATAAAGACACGAGGAACTGGGGGTGGGGGGGTAGTCGGGGGGGGGCAGGGGCGGGGGGGGGGCACTGTGAATTTCCCAGAGTTAGAAGAGTTTGTTTTGAGCCGAGCCGCCTCTGTTTGAGAGAGCAGTCGTGGCTCTGCCTTGTTTACCCAGTGCTCTGGTGCACACCAGGGACTGTACCTGGTACCCAGCCTGGTGAGGAGGAGGAGGAGCAGGAGCAGGAGGAGGAGGAGGAGGAGGAGGCCCCTGGAATCAAAGGACCCCTGGCTCCTCTTCCTCGTCCTCCTGCTCCCTCAGATCAGTCATTCTCTCTGCAGCCCTGCTGGATGGATGTGGTGGCAGAGCAGCTGCAGGAGCTCAGGGAGACAGCAGCAGTGGGCCAGGAGGAGGAGGAGGAGGAGGATGAGGAGCTGGCAGCCTGGGTGCGGGGGGGCGGGGGGGCAGACTGGACTGATGGCCCCCCTCATCCAGTCTCTCTTCATTACACTGACCGTGGCAGGTCGCTGTCCTCCGTCCCTCCGTCTGTCGGTCCGTCAACCCCCCCCACCCCCCACACACACACACTTTCATCTGGGTGACACTTGAAAGAGTGACGTGTGGTGGCACTGAGGAGCTGGGAAGCGGCGCTGGGTGATGGCTTTGATGGTGATTTGGCCTCCGGGCCTTTGTCACCCATAAGTGAGGTAGAGAACAATGTGGAATATCACTCTTGCAATGTTTTAATGTTTTAAGAAGAGGAGAAGAGCGAGTGTAAGTAGAGTGAGAGTGAGAGTGAGAGTGTAGGCAGGCAGGGCAGAATCAAAGTGTGTTTAACCACTGGAGGGAGAGAATCAAAGTGCAGCCACAGCCGCTGCTGCTGCTGGAATCACAGTCTTGTCACTTTTCCTCTTGTTCCTCTACTTACTGCGTCCCTGTCCCCCCCCATCCACAGGAAGCAGCAGTCAGTGTGTGTGTGTGTATATGCAACATGCATACAGGTATTCTGGACCTTTCTGGTTGGATACTTTTACACTTTGCTCACAATGCACCAGCAAGCTGCGTGTGTGTGTGTGTGTGTGTGTGTGTGTGTGTGTGTGTGTGTGTGTGTGTGTGTGTGTGTGTGTGTGTGTGAGTCCACCGTGCGGCAGCCATTTGTAAGAGCGTGACAAGGTTCCTCCCCACTTGTCAAGAACACTTCTGTCTCACTGACCTTGTTTTGCTTTGAGCAGCTGATTGTTGACTCTCCAATCAGCTCCTCCAGCCTCGTCCGTCCGTCCGTCCGTCTGTCAGTGCGACCTTTGCACCCCACTTCTCCCGCTGCTGTCGGGGATTTTTTTCCGCCTAACCTCAAGTCCTTTTCTCTTTCGTTCTCATCTTATTTTTGGAAGTTGAGCTTTGTGTCTCGCTGTCGTTCTTCTCGCTCCTGTGTTCTACCTCCACTCGGGGTCACCTCAGAGTTCAGCCCCGCCTCCTTCTGGCCTCTGTGTGACGGACAGGCCTGTCCTCCACGTGGCTAGCAGACTGCAAGGCTCCCCGTCAGTGAGCTTTATATGAGGAACGCACACTTTATGCACCATCAGTGTGTGTGTGTGTGTGTGTGTGTGTGTGTGTGTGTGTGTGTGTGTGTGTGTGTGTGGGTGGGTGGGTGTCTCATTAGCCAAGTCAGGCTGAGTGATGTCATCGTGTAATACAGCCAACAGGTCCATCATCACCTGGGCCGAAGGTCACAACTGCTCCAACGTCCTGCTTCTGAACTCGGTGTCAGGGGGACTGCAGCAGAAACTGTTTGTCCTTTTCCTGTTGCCTGCACATCCAAACTCCTAACACTGCTCATCTTTTGTGCGTGTTTATGACCACCAGAGTAAAGTGTGAATAGTTGTGTTGCTTGGAAAGTGTAGCTTCGCCTCCTCTGATCTGTGACCTTTAATGACCTCAGAAAGTCTGAAAGTTAAGCTTTGTCTCTGTGTTGTGTGTCTGCCAGGTGAGGACGTTGCTGTGCACGTTGACCACCAGAAACCTCCGGCGGCTCAGCCGGACCGGACCGGACCAGCGCTGCTTCTGGGGACACTGAGTGAGTACGTGACATTGCAGGTGCTGCTGGGTATTTGTGCCGTGTTGCACCGTGGATCACCGCCTGGGCTGTTGCGTTGACGGCTTGCGTGTCTGTTTGTTTCCCAGCGTGGGCAGGAGTTGTGATGCAAACTGCGTGTCCTTCAGGTTGAGTGCAGCTGGAACACAGCCAGCAGTAGCCAGCAGTAGCCAGCAGTTCACCCACACTGCCTACTGCTGGACTTTCCCCAGGTTTATGAAACATAATTACACGTTTATTGATCAGCCGTGTTTTGAGGTGTTTAAAGAGACGACAGCAGGTCAGCCAGGACACAGAGCTGCTGGCTCTCACACACACACACACACACACACACACACACACTGAGTGACATTCTATCTCTTTTCAGCCACTTTCATCAACATATATTAGTTTCTTGATGTTTATCTGCCCTGTGTTTTGTACTGTTTTCAATATGTATTTTATCTGTATTATTACAATAACATCCTTAATCATTTGTGTAACATTCATATTGTCAACACAAGGTAAGAGTAATACGAGATATAAGTAAAAAGAGATAATAATAACAATAATAATAATAATCATAATAATAATAACAATAATAATAATAATAATAATAATAGTAATAATAATAGTAATAAAAGCCACTAAAATGAAGAGACAGGCCTTGTTTGGAAAATGAAAATTCTTAAAGCATTTTTTAGATGTGAAAAAGTAAATTCTAATAATAATTTAATTCCCATAATATTTGACAACCTGTTGCCTTTTTGTCTGTAGCCAGACTTCCCTCCTATTCACAGTATTAAGATAACACATCTATACTGAAACTGTATTTTCTATTGAATTGATTTAAAAAGCCATTGGTAAAATAATGACATTTAAAATCCAGATGTTTTGTGGTTACATCGTCTCGCTGGATCTGTGTACTGTGCTAAAGCCCATTGCCATTGATGGTGTGCCGGTCACGCTTGACCCTGCCCACCCCTTGCACAAGTCCTTCCAACTCCTGCCATTAAGGCCACCCATACAGAGAGTTCATTCCTGGCCACTGCCATCAACAGTTTAAACCCGGCGCCCTGGTGTTGCCTACTTATTGTCTATTTATTCCTTTCGGGTCTTAAAATCACAGACTTTCAATCTTAGTGTTTTCACGGAGCTCGAAGTCTCTCGGGTTTTGCGTGGGACGCGTCAAAGACAAGGTTTTTTACTGATTGTGATTCTGAAAACTCTCCTCACTGCCAGATACACGTGTCCTCCTCTGTCCACACGCCTGCTACACGCACTGTGATTTGTGATTTGTGATTTGTGCCGGGCCGTTGGGATCGATAGGAGACTGGGAATCCTCCCCACAGACACAATAACACAACATTCCTTTGCGCTAACAATCACCGTTGTGTTTGACGGTCCGGGGTTTTAATCGTGCGCTGTGTGGACGGAGAGCATTGTTGCAGCAGCATCACAACGCACAACACTGTTAGCCAGGACAAGCGCACGCTGATTGGTTCATGTTTGTGGGCCTGGCGCTGCTCAGCCGGCGCCGCTTCTCAACCTGGCCTTTTGTGTCCTCCAACAAAGCTTTTGTTCTACATGAAACAGACTATGTATGGCCATTGCACGAGTGTGCGCGCGCACACACACACACACACACACACACGCAGGCAGACAGGCAGGCAGGCAGGGACGGAGCCTGTCCGTGTGAACAACAATGAAAGCTACGCTCAGCCATATTAATGTGTTTGTGTTGTGGTGGGTTGTAGCGTGTGTGTTGTGTTGTTTCTCTGTGCACTGGGAGATGTTCCTCAGCAACCTTCATTACACGAGACGCTGGAGGTCTCCTCCTGCTGTCTGCCTGCTGGGGCCTCTTGCAGCAGAAGTGCATTGCGACCACGTGGCCTCCTTCTGAGCGGACGAGTCAACTTTATTGAAAGAACAGAAAGCCGGAGAGGAAGTTGCTTCCTTCTGCGGACGCCCACGGCCAGGCTGGCAGTTAGAGAATTGTCTCATGGATGACTTGCAATCTGATGTGCAACTTTGCTAATTATGGTGCGAATACCAGATGCCACAATTACATTTTGGTTGTCTTGAAAGTCACATCACAGGAGTGTGCCTGCCTGTAGAGGAGGTTGTGTAAATATGCATAGAAATAGAAATATACATATATTTAAATGAGCATAAAAGAAAAATGTTGTTAAAAATGTTGTTGCTATATTATTTTGATAATTACATCGTTTATCATTTTGATCTTAATAACGTCCTGTTTCACTAAATGCTACGTGCGTCTGATTCCAGAGGACTTATAATAAAGAATTTCAACGGTAATATAATATTTTTATACTGAAATTACTTTCCCTGAACATAATTATATTTAAAAAAACAAACAAACAAACAAACAAACAAAAAAACAAATCCATCAGAAAGTCTGTCTGGTGCCCTGTTTAATAAATCAAAAATAATCCCGTTCTTTCACCTTTTCTTTTTTTTCGGCCTGTATCATTTATTCCCATCATTTCATATTTTCACCTGCAATGCTGTCAATATTGTGTTTCTTTTCTTCCTTCTAAAAACAACTGGCACGCTCATACAGAAGGAAATCATTTCACAGCTGAAATTATACACAGATACAAATAGGAATCCTTCCATGGTTGCGCGGTTGTGCGACCGCCTCTGGTTGTCTTTGACTTCTGATTTGTTTGAAATGACGGAGGAAGAAATGGGACAGCAACTTCCTCTTCCTCTTCATCTTGCTCTTCTTCCTCTTCCTCTTCTTCAACCAAATACTCGGTGGGTGGAGCATGAAAAAGTAAATGAGCATCCTAATATCGAGGCCTCTCAATTTTTCAGCAGACTTGATGAAATGAGCTTCGATTGATGTTTCCTGAAAGTGGCAACACGTGTCCCTCTTACCCAGCCGCCGCTCTCCTCTCGTCCGCAGATGTGTCGCTTGATGGAACCACGGCGCGGCACTCTGCCGCTTAATAAAATATCACTCTGCCTTTGACAGGAAGCCTTAATTGAGTCCCACGTCAGTTTTATCAAACTGCGTGTTATCTTTGTTTGAAACTTTTCTTCCCCCCTCTTTTCCGGCTCTGCCTCTCCCCGCCGCTCTTATCGAATATGCCGGCAGTGGAATCATCCATATATAGGGCTCGCCAAAGTAAAAGTAGGGAGAAAAAGAAAAAGTGAAAGAGAACAACGCTGGGCTTGAAAGAGAAATTCAAGTACAAGAGTGAGAGGGAGAGAAGGCCTGGACTGGAGAGAGAGAGAGAGAGAGAGAGAGGGAGAGAGAGGGAGAGAGAGAGAGAGAGAGCGAGAGAGAGACGGAGCGGAGCAGCAGCCTTCCGAGGCCTTCCTCCCATCTTGTCACCAGATTCATAATTCAGCTTGGTGATTTTAATTTCCCTCTGTTCTTATCAAAGGCCGGCGGAGCAGCGGGGGGGGGGGGGGGGGGGGCGGGGGGGAGAGGGTGTGGTAGTTAGCTGGATAACTGCATATGAGATGAGCTGCGGCTCCGTCACAATGCCCTGGATGGATGGATGGATGGATGGATGGAGGGAGGGATGGATGGATGGAGGGAGGGATGGATGACATAACAGGGATGGAAATGTGGCGATGCGAACAGAGTGGGCTCCAGCGCCGCCGCCGTCGCTTCCCTTTCAACTACCAAAAAGCCCACAATCAGCCGTTGTTTACAAACCCCTTCAGAAGCCAAAAGAGACCCCCCCCACCCCCCCCACACACACCCCCCCCACCCTCCCCCCCAACAATCACACGCCGGTTGACGAGTGGCGCTCGGCGGAAGACGCCGTGCTCGTGTGAAGCCCAACAAAACTGACGGCGGTTGAATAATGAATTGTGTCTGCGCGCCGACGCCGTCTTTTGATTGGGGGAAATATTCCGCCGAGCGGCGGTAATAACGCTGCTGTTTGTATCAAAGTGCATGTGTTTACCACCATGTAGGAACATCGCGGCAACACAAACAGCCACAGGGCCAATTGACTCGGTTGCACTGCAGCTGCAGTCTGGCTGTGGTGGTGAGGATTCACTGAGGTGTTTGCCAGCGGTGGAGTCGCTACGTGATGCACAGCTGTACCACCACAAAAGGTCCTGAATTACCGTACAGCAACTGGAACACACGCAGCAGTCTGTTTTTAATGACACAACGCTCACTTCCCCCCCCCCGCTTGAAGAAATGTGATTGAAGTGATGTTTTGTGTTGTGACGTTTGCACCACTCGGCCTTTGATGACGTCACCTCCGCGTGGCTGCGTCAATGCATCACTGAGCCCGACGGTGGCGCTGGCATGGTGTTGTTCCTAAGCAGCCGCTGATGGACGGATGTGTCCGAGGCTGGAGGGGAGTGAGTCAGAGTGCACCCACTAGAATCAACTGCACTCCGCCGCTGAAGAGGGCGCTAGTGAGCGCTGTGGTTGTCGGTGTTTTGATAGCTCACCGTCCTCTTCTGCTCTTTACGGTCATTGCTTTGGACTTTCTCCCTAATTGACTTTGCTTTGGAGGGTTCTTCTCCTCTTCCATCCCCTCATCTCTCATTTCTCTGGCTGTGGCTTCCCCCACAGGACTGAGTAATGCCACTGTGCTCCTCAGCCATTTGATCATTAATTTATCGCACTTCCAGTTTGTTTGACAGGTGCGGGCTCTTTCATCTGAGTGGCGCCAGGCCTCGCTGAATGAACAAGGCAACCCGGACCAATCTGTTGGCTAAGCAGGTGAGCGGGTCCAGGTGTCACGTGCAGTGAGTGCAGCAACACGGGATGCTTATTTCTTAATTGAATGTCGTGTCCAAGCCGACGGCAGACGTTTGGGCAAAGGGCTGCGTTCCCTCTGAGACTGCAGACGTCTTCCATGCAGCCACAGGCAGCGCCTCAACATCTGAGGAGCTTCTCCCGCTGCCGTAAGATCTTTGGCCTCGGGCAAGTCTGGACTGTTGTGGAGACCGTGCCATCACCACTCAAGAGCCACAGTTTGGGCTTTTGTGGGTTCAGTGATTGTGAAAAGCTGTTGCATTCATTTCATTTTATTGGATTTTTCTTCTTAAAGACTCCCAGCGTTGCTAGTAATGACGAGAGCGTTGGTTGGGCCAAGCAGCACATGGTGAGCAGGAGGAGATCCACTGAGGTCGTTGTGTTTGGGATCTTAGGGCACGTTTCCACTGGCTCGGCACGGCTCGGCTTGCCAGCGTTTCCACTGGCTCGGCTTGGCTCGGCTAGTCAGCGTTTCCACTGGCTCGGCTCGGCTCGGCTCAGCTAGCCAGCGTTTCCACTGGCTCAGCTCGGCACGGCTCAGCTAGCCAGCGTTTCCACTGGCTGGGCTCGGCACGGCTCGGCTCGGCTAGCCAGCGTTTCCACCGGCCCCAGCACGGTACTAACTGTTAGCACTCTGGTCCCTGCTCAGCTGGGCTTCCAAGCCTTTTTACCTTTGAGCTGCACAGTTTGATTGTTTAGTTAGTTTAGTAGTTTGTTGGCCTTTGATCACCAGGAACAGCAGGAAATGGACGAGGCTCTGTGCAGTTGTTTTGCCTGTGATTGAAGAAGCGGAATCTCCGACATTCCACCTGCAGTACACTATTGCAGCCACTTGGCTGCTCGTTATCTTCTCTATTTTTCCTCTCATTTTGATTCTGACAAGAACAGCTGTGTGTTGGCTTGAAGGTGACGGTGGTTGACACCTTGGTTCCTCCTCCTCTCCGCTCACCTGAAGCTCCCTGATCTGACCTATGAACACCAGCATTTACCTGCTGGTCCGGATCAAATGGTTTGGCCGCAGCCAGTCGCAGTAGCAGAACCAACACAGGAAGCCGATAATTCACCCCGCTTCTTCCCCTCCGAGTCCTCCTCCCGCTCCCCTGCTCCTCCTCTCTTCCCTTCCTCAATCTTGCTCTTCCCTCCCCTGTACTGGGAGTGCAGGTCTGCTGGGGCATTTTGAAGAGCGAGAATTTCTGGACTATTTTGGTATCAAAGCATCAAGGCAGCAAGAGGCATGCTCTCTGAAGCTGACATGTGAGAAGAGGAGGGTCTTCCTCTCTTGCTGCTGCGTTGGGATTGGTTCCTGGAAGGCAGCGATGCACCCAGCGGCCCTGCCAGGGGACAACCAAACTGGGGCTTCCCAGCCTCCAGCTCAGATCCAGCGGCTCCAAGTCCAACGCCCTCACCGTCCAATCGGAAGGAAAATTAGAGTAGTAGACGCAGCATACGACTTTCAGATTGTTCATTTTCAGCCTGGACTCCGTTTCAGCAGCTCTGTATTGACTGCTATAGCCAAGCGGGAAGTACAGCTCACCACATCGCTGCTTAAACTCACACATTTCTGGAGCATTCTTTAAAAAACAAGCTGGTCCCAGAGTGCATGTAGGTGTTGCTGGAAGCCATCACTGTTGACTGACGGGTAGGAGAATCATCTCAGGAATGTGTTAGTCTGTCCAGTAACAGTTCCAATTCAATCCCTTAATGTGCTTATTTTATTGTGCTGGCTTCAGCGATCCAGCTGTATTCTAGTCTGTGGACAGTATTTCACAACATGATGAGTTCTGCAAAGGTATTTAGTCAATAACCTCCGGGTGTGTAAACAGTCTGCTTTTTATCTCACATCAGAAATGAATTTGCTAAGTTTCACTCTTCCACAACAGCGGCACGGCGTTTAGCTTCCCCGCCGCTCCATTTTCAGGATGATTGAATTTTCTCTTCCCTCAAAGAAAATCTTTGATCCGTTTTAAATGTGAATTTAACCAGCTCCAGGCCCGGCCGGCGGACTGCTGTCCAGATGACCTCCTCTGTGTCTCTCTGCATGCTGAGGAAGTCTCACTGTGGATGGTTCTGACCTGGCTGCTCTCACTCCACCAACACGCTGCCTCGCGATTCATCTGCTGCCAACCCCTTCAAGTTATTCATCTGGAAGAAATATGCATTCATCATTGTATTTTTAATCACACCAAATAGATAGACAAAGAGAATGCCTTGGAGAGCGGGGGAGCAATCTGCAATTCCCAGAGCCGGGATGGTATTCTTGCCCTGCATCGCCAAACATTTCCCAAATTGACTCGCAATGAATTTATTTTTAATGTGTGGAAGATGCTCGACCATGGAGAATACACACGCCGGGTGTTTGTGCGTGCGCTCGTCTTCCCGCAGTGTGGCATCGTGTGTGTGTGTTGCGTTCCTCCGGGTTTATGAACGAGTTGCAGTCGCGAGTGCAAATTGTGAAATGGTTTTCCACCTCTTCATGTGTGAAAGAGTCTGCGCTGCCTGATACTCTCCCCAGAAACATCAGCGGTTCACAGAGCGGTCTTTCTCTGCAGCCCTCCACTAGGAAGCCACAACACGTCCCATTGCGTAATCCCAGTTTGACCCGACTCTCTCCAATCAAAGCACAGTATTGTCTTGCAGCGGAGCAGTTTGGCCCGGCCAGCCCCCAACAAATGAGCAAGCTCATCCCTCCATTCCATTGTATTCATTAATACATTAATTTATCAGCTCGTCTCCGTTCCAGCCTAATTGAGTCCCATTGCAGCTTCTAAGTAGGACACCAACCACTCCGACAAATGGAATGCTATCCGGCCTCTCGCTCCTCTGGGCTCTGCCTTGGCCCCGTCCCCTGGAACGCTGCCGCTTTGTTAGCTGCTCCCAGTCAGTGTGTGTGTGTGTGTGTGTGTGTGTGTGTGTGTGTGTGTGTGTGTGTGTCTTTGAGAGCGCATAGATCTGATATCTCTTTCATCTGCTCTGAGCTATCTGTTGATTATCTGGGTGCTGTGTGGCTGTGTTCCATGTTTGCTGGGAGGGGTTGGAAGGTGGTGGTGGTGGGGTTTGGGGGGTGGGGGGGTCGCCCTGGGAAGGTGGAGATGGAAGAAAGAAGAAAGGCCAGAACTGGGGACTTCCTGTTGGCCCGGTGGAGACGAGCTCCTGCTCTGTCGGATGAATGCACCGATGCCACGCTTTGGTATTTTTCTGCATTCACGCACACACACACACACACACACACACACACACGCGCACTGTGAAACAGATGTGGACCCAGTGGAGGAGGAGGGGGGTAGGGGGGGCTCTAGCTTAATGCCATGACATTAAATTTGAAATAATGTTATGAAAATGAGAAATGACGGGAGTTTATCTCCTCGGGACGTTGCAGAGGATTCGTCAGTTCTTCCTCCAATAGTGTTGGAATGTGGCCCAGACGTCCGGAGAGGAGACAGCAGGAATGTGATGGCAGGGCGTGACGGAGCTGCTACTGTCACTGACACAGCAGCAGCACCGTGACAACACGGCCACGAGCGCTGCCTATTAAAATCTGTTTAGCTCAGCCAGTCAGAGAAGAGAATTAGCTGCTCAGGAGCTCCTCCTCCCTCTCTTCTTCCTCCTCCTCTTCCTCCTCCACCTCTTCCTCCTCCTCCTCCTGCACCTCCTCCTTATCCTCCTGCACCACCTCCTCCTCTTCCTCCTCCTCCTCCTCCTCCTCCCAGGGCAGGAGGGGGTATATTTGGAGATACAATACAAGAGAGAGAGAACAAGGCAAAGTCAAATGATCTCACCTTCATGCGTTCATCAAAAGAGGAAAGGAAAGGAACATCAAGTGATGGTGGATGAATCACCGTCCAGAGGCGGTGCTGTTTGCATGACTTGCGTGGTGTCTCATCGATGATGTTTCATTTTGGGTCTTGTCCTCCTCTGTCTTTTGGCTGTACAAGCAGTTGGCCCAGTTCTCTGGCTGTACAGCAGTGTTGATGTGTTGTGCTGCTTGTGTTATCCCCCTGGTGTACAGCGTGGTTGTGATGTCTTTTGGTCTTTTTTTTGCGTTTTTTTGCGTAGTTTGTTTTTGTCTTTTTCTCCTTGTTTTTGAGTCGTTGTCTTGCTTTGTTGACGGCCCATCTGGGGGTGTTGACACAGAGTGAGTGCATGCAGTCTGTGCTGTCAAGCAGCTCAGTGAACATCCTATACCTTGTCCAAACCAAAGAATAAAGCAAAGTATAATCACATTAATGGGGGGGGGGGGGGGGGGGGGGGGGGTTAGTTAGACTGGTGGGGCCACAGTGGCTTCTACAGTGAGCCAGAGGGGGGTAGCGGAGCAGCAGCAGATGGATGCAGTGTTGTGGTGAGCCTCCTCATAGGAGGAAACAATCCATCCTGGGATATCATGGAGGAAACATGTTGCTGGAATGTCAATGGCAAATGAAGCAAAGCAAAGCTGCGTGTTAGCGACACGGAAGATGAGGCAGAAAACTTTGTAGCGTTGACATTTGCTCCCCCCGTCCACGGAAAGTGTGTTGACGGCGGCTTATTGTCAGAGACGCTTTATGATGATGAAGTTCTCTCTGAAAAAGGAACTTTGGAATCGTCGTCATGTCACCGTAGTTTTATTCCTCTCTTGGTTTGGAATATTCTTCCCTATGCTCTCAGAAAACAATGCAGCAGCAGCGTCTGGGCTCCTCCTCCTTTTGCTGTGTGTCTTCTTGCCGTCTGCTCCGCTCGCCGTCTCTCTTTCGTTCTCTTCTACTTAATGCAGGCCAACACTTCAGTCTTTTTTCCTCTTCTTTTTCCTGAGATATAAAACTTTACTGCTGCATTTCTACCACCACCACCACCACCACCACCACCACCAGCAGCAGCAGCAGCAGCAGCAGCCCTCCCCCCCCCGACTCTCACTGCAGGTCCCTGGTGACACCAGCCTGAGAATGGCAGCTTTAATTTGCAGGAAAACAAGTTGAGAATATTGATTTTCAAAAAGTGCTCTTCTCTCCCTTTGGAAGGAAGAAAACAGAAGACGAAGAAGGAGAACGGAGGAAGAAGAAAAAGCCCGTCTGCTCTGTGAAAACCTGTAGCCTTCAATTAAGTGGGTCTTGTAGGTGTGTGTGTTTTCATTTGGGCTCGGTGTTCACTCCAAATGACACATTAAAGGCTGTGTTTTACTTCAGTCAGACTGTAAAAATATACACACACACCTCAGTGTCTCCTGGAGGGCTCCACTCTTGGCACACACTAAGAGACAGACAGACAGGCAGACAGGCAGACAGGCAGACGGTCAGTATTTATCCCAGAATAGAACGGTGTTCTCCTGCTGCGGGAGGAGAAGCTGTGAAAAGATGACACGTGTCCTGGAGTTGATGTCAAGAGACGTCATGAAGGCAGGACTCCTCCCCTCCACCCCTCAAACACCCGTTTCACTCCTTCTGAAATGACAGTCATTGGAAGTGGTCTTCACGCTGGTGAACAGATCAGGACTGGGATCCTGGTCTGGGAGTCTGGTCTGGGATCCTGGTCTGGGAGTCTGGTCTGTTCTCCTCCCGCTGCTTCCTGCTCCCTGACTCTAACGGGATCTTCTTTGCTTTGGACTCCAGCCTGCAATATGCGACATGGCTCCTGCACAATGGAGGGATGTTCTGTAGTGGGGGCGGGGGGGGGGGGGGGGGGGGTTGGCATTCCCAACCCTGTGTTGGTGCTGGTCAAGTATGATCAAAAACCGCCTCGTTTCCACCGTGTCGCAGCAGCAGCAGCAGCAGCAGCAGCTGATGAACAACAGTCTCAGGACTAAAACAATAAAGTGGATCAGTAGTTTGGTTTGTTACAAGTTTGTCCCTCCGCCCCCCCCCGTTGAGGAACACAGCATCATGTTTGTTCTTTCTCTCTTTCTCTCTTTCTTTCTCCCTCCCTCCCACCCTCCCTCAGTGCCTCAGTGCATGTGTGTGTCGTCGTCGTTTCCTTGCGTTTGTGCGCTTGTCTTTGCTGAAAAGGGGGGTTTGGAAGCTCCCCTAGTGGCGCCTCTGGGGAATTACCTGGGAGAGTATAGCGCTCCGCTCAGCAGCAAACACACTAATGGCACGGAAAATAGCAAGAACATTACTTTTTTGGTGGGGTGGGGGGGGGTTGTTTATTTTGCATATGAGCAGTTGGACTGCGGGGTCTATTTTAGTTTGCTTCATATAAGAGGGGGAGTCTGCTGCTGCTGCTGCAAAACACTGTCAACTCCAAAAAAGGATGTAGCTATTTAGTGTTTACAATGCAAGTACAATGTTCTCATCAGCTACTACTTAATAAAATAAAAGTGTTGAGGGAGAGAGACGCTTGTTCTCATATGCATGATTTTCCAGCTTGCAAGGTAGGGAATTTTCTCTCTTCCTCTGCAACCGCTCTGGTTGTGCAGCCTGGGAGGGAGCAGCTGATAACAACAACAACAACAACAACAACAGCAGCAGCAGCCTGTCGGCTTCAGTTGGTAGTTTGATTAGAATTTTAAAGGTGTTTGGAGAGCTGCTTTAATCTACGCAGTGTTTTCCAGTTGCACTGGAGTTTAGCAGGCTATGAAGCAACGAGCTGATTATGAAGACAGACTGCAGCGTTCCCTTTGTCTCTCCTCTTCTGCTGCTCCTTTCCAGTAAGGTGGGAGTCCATCCATCCCTCCCTCCGTCCATCCCTTCCTCTCTCCATCCCTTCCTCCGTCCATCCCTTCCTCTCTCCATCCCTTCCTCCGTCCATCCCTTCCTCCCTCCATCCCTCCCTCCGTCCATCCCTCCCCCTGTCCATCCCTCCATCCATCCCTCCCTCCCTCCGTCCATTCCTCCCTCCGTTCATCCCTTCCTCTCTCCATCCCTTCCTCTCTCCATCCCTCCCTCCGTCCATCCCTTCCTCTCTCCATCCCTCCCTCCGTCCATCCCTTCCTCCCTCCATCCCTCCCTCCGTCCATCCCTCCCCCCGTCCATCCCTCCATCCATCCATCCCTCCCTCCGTCCATTCCTCCCTCCGTTCATCCCTTCCTCTGTCCATCCTCCCCCGTTCATCCCTCCGCCCGTTCATCCCTTCCTCTGTCCATCCCTTCCTCCGTCCATCCCTCCCTCCGTTCATCCCTCCCTCCGTCTATCCATCCCTCCACCCGTCCATCCCTCCCTCCGTCCATCCATCCCTCCCTCCTTCCGTCCATCCATCGCTTCCTCCGTCCATCCCTCCCTCCGTCCATCTCTTCCTTCGTCCATCCATCCCTTCCTCCGTCCATCCCTTCCTCCGTCCATCCCTCCATCCTTTCATCCCTTCCTTCGTCCATCCCTCCCTCTGTCCATCCCTCCCCCGTTCATCCCTCCGCCCGTTCATCCCTTCCTCCGTCCAACCATCCCTCCGTCCATCCCTCCCTCCGCCCATCCCTTCCTCCGTTCATCCCTTCCTCCGTCCATCCATCCCTCCCTCCGTCCATCCCTCCCTCCGTCCATCCCTTCCTTCGTCCATCCATCCCCCCGTTCATCCCTCCCCCCGTTCATCCCTTCCTCCGTCCATCCCTCCCTCCGTTCATCCCTTCCTCCATCCATCCATCCCTCCCTCCGTCCATCCCTCTCTCCCTCCATCCCTTCCTCCGTCCATCCCTCCCTCCTTCCATCCCTCCATCCCCCCTCCCTTCCTCCGTCCATCCCTCCCTCCGTTCATCCCTCCCTTACTTCCTCCCTCCGTCCATCCATCCCTCTCTCCCTCCATCCCTTCCTCCGTCCATCCCTCCATCCCCCCTCCCTTCCTCCGTCCATCCCTCCCTCCGTTCATCCCTCCCTTACTTCCTCCCTCCGTCCATACATCCCTCCCTCCCTCCCTCCGTCCATCCATCCCTTCCTCCGTCCATCCCTCCCTTCGTCCATCCATCCCTCCCTCCGTCCATCCCTCCCCCGTTCATCCCTCCCCCCGTTCATCCCTTTCTCCGTCCATCCATCCATCCCTCCCTCCGTCCATCCCTCCCCCCGTTCATCCCTCAGCCCCTTCCTCCGTCCAACCATCCCTCCCTCCGTCCATCCATCCCTCGCTCCCTCCGTCCATCCCTTCCTCCGTCCATCCCTCCATCCGTTCATCCCTTCCTCCATCCATCCCTCCCTCCTTCCATCCCTCCATCCCCCCTCCCTTCCTCCGTCCATCCCTCCATCCGTTCATCCCTTCCTCCATCCATCCCTCCATCCCCCCTCCCTTCCTCCGTCCATCCCTCCCTCCGTTCATCCCTTCCTCCCTCCCTCCCTCGCTCCCTCTGTTCATCCCTCCCTCTGTCCATCCCTCCATCCATTCATCCCTTCCTCCATCCCTCCCTCCCTCCCTCGCTCCCTCTGTTCATCCCTTCCTCTATCCATCCCTCCGTCCATCCCTCCCTTGCTCCCTTAGTTCATCCCTCCCTCCGTCCATCCCTCCCTCCCTCCCTCCCTCTGTTCCTCCCTCTCTGGGTTTCTCTGGCTGCTGCCACTTTGTGCCTCAGTCTGAAGGAAACAGCAGAACTTTCCCTGAGCCTTGGAGCCACCAGGCCTCCTGCCTCAGGTTTGGGTTTGTCCCTTCTTGTCTCATCCTAACTTGTCTTTGCTTTCTTTATACCACATGCTCAGCCAATATATAACTGTGACTTGAGATTTATTGTTTTCCTCCAAGCATGGAGACCTCTGCACACGGCACGCTTTTGGTAGAAATCAATATTTGGCAGCAGTATTTTCACTGGAGGTGCCAGAAAAGTAACTTTCAACTGTCAACAGAAGCATGTGATGTGGTCCAGATGGTGTGGTTAGAATCAGAACCGGCAGCCCCTGCGATGATGTCATCATGATGTGATGACAGCAGTCAGGTCGCTGCTCCTGTCTCTCCTGAGGAGGTGCAACATTTGGAACGGAAGCTCAGAAACATGTCCAGAGTCAGCTGTGATTCCCGTCTTCTTTAAAGCAGCCACTGGCTGCAAGATTCACAACTTTCTGTTTGCTGTGAAAACTTGCAAAAAATTTAAAAAAAGATAAAAACGTCTGTAACGTTTCTGCTGCAAAAAGTTTGGAACTGCACATTTCACACCAGAAGAGTTCATTTTTTTCATGAACGATGCCTTCACATTCTGAAGCCCTGAAACCTCTGTAGGACACTCACTCAAACAATCAGAGAACTTCTGGAGTTTCACCTCCGACTGAAGAATCCTCAGTTTCCCACGACATCACAGTCACACAAGTTTCCAACTT
>NW_027466208.1:115000-120000 GCF_046127955.1 Nelusetta ayraudi
ACATTGTGCATTTATGCAGCCCAGGACACCAGGCCACCACTAGGCCAGTGTCACGCACTGTTAGTGCGCCAGGAAGTTGTTGTCATCTGCCTCATAACACGATGACTATACTGTATACATTCCAAAATATTGTTTTGGAGGCTGTAAAAACACACAGATATTCTCTTGTTGTTTTGGATGTGTAATACTTATTAAACATCAGCATGCATGTGTGGATGTAATGCATGATAACAACATCCATCACTCACTGGCTTTTGCTTGAACTTTGAATGGTTCCCTAAACCCACTGTGAGCTCCTTCTTTGCTCCTCTTCAGCACATGTTTCTTCTCCATCTCCTCCACACAAAGGCTTAGTAGTCGTGATAATAACAATAATAATAATAATAATAATAATAATAATAATAATAATAATAACAATACCTTTCATTTGCATAGCGCTAATCTGCTCATTAGTGGCTGGAGAACCTTCACCCTCTTTTCATTGCAACAGTGCTTCTCTGTTGTGACACTCTAGTCATGAAAGCACATTGTTGGTGATGATGCTGGACTGGCGATGGGTCTGCTAAAGAATTTCTAAATGCATGAGAATATGTAAATGGCGATGGATTGTGTGAACGCCTTTTCCCACCGCCTTGACCTCAGGGATGCCAGCGCCCTTTGACCCCATGTTTCCTGTTGAGACGTCCTTCTTGCTGGTGACAGACTGGAAGGCCAGAGTGTGGAGGTCACTGTGACTCCTCAGTCAGACCAGACCTACTGTTGCAGTTCTCCGTGGTGTCCCAGCATCAGCTTGCATTGCGTTCCCCAGGATGGTTTGTAAACTTTGTGGCTCTGCCGTAGGAGTGAGCTTAGCACCCCATGCTACTGCTACAGTGCAGCCTATCTTCTTACTCAGCAGGCAGCAGTTGGAGGAGATGCTTCTGGAGGCTGATGTTGGCTGCCTGCCTGCCTGCCTGCCTGTGAATAGTGTCGCTTTGAGCAGCTTCTATTACCCACTGCTTCAGTTTGGGAGTCTTTATTGGCCACTAATAACTGGACGAAATGTACTGTGCACTTGTTTGTTGACAATAACAAGGTCTTATGAAGATTAGAATCACTCCTGTGTCTTTGTTGTAATTCTGGCTCACTTTGCTGAAGTCCTTCTATATCTCACATACATGTCAAGCTCCTGATCTCAGCATGTTTTTAGTCCTCGTTGTAGTTCCACTGTGTTTTGCTGCTGCGCTCTACTCTGCATTGAAATGATCACTGGGCTGTTTGGTATGATTGGTATATTTTACTCAAGAGCCGCAGCAGAGGCATAGACCAGTACTTTTCAAAAAAGATATGAAACTCGTTAGATGTTGTAAAGTTTAAGACTGGACCCCCCCTCTCTCTAGTTTCCACACCTTGCCAAAGCAGTCAAAGCTGAGTGTTGAGGGGGAGGGGGGGTCACAGTGAGGGTGTTACATCAGAGGGGGTCAGGGGTCACAGATCCGAGGCCATGAGGCAGCTCTTTATGGAGGGCAGATGGATGAGGTGAGCAGGACAGAGCTGTCACAGCAGCAGAAAGCCTCCCATTGGTGGAGAGCAGTCTGGATGTGGGCGGTCTCTAACTTTATGAGGTGCTGGGACAGAGAGTGTGTGTGTGTGTGTGTGTGTGTGTGTGTGTGTGTGTGTGTGTGCGTCTGCGGTGCTGCTCAGACAAACATATGGCTCGTCTCTCCCTGGCCTACATTACACCTCCGTCACTCTGAGCACCGTTCCTCTTTCTTCCCTCGACTCGTCAGTTTACTTACAAAATAAATCTTGTCAGCCTCATTGATGTATAATGCAGGGGCGCCGGCGGAGCCTCCTCTCACTTTCATAATAATCTGGAATCGTTTTAATTCCGTGTGATTCTGGGGAGCCTCTTTGTGACAGAATGAAAACGGCGTGGAGATGATCAAACAGCCGCTTGTTTCAGGTCACGTCTCCTCCGTCTGTCTGTCAGAGCCGCTGCTCCGCAGAGGCCGCCGCCACTGGAGGGAATTTCTCCAAAAACAACGCCAAATCACTCACTTCTCTCCTCCTCCTCCTCCTCCTCCTCCTCCTCCTCCTTGTCTTCCTCCTCGCACCGCCGAGACGTGTCACAATCCTGCGTTTGTCACTGTGTCCCAAGGCAGCCTGCGGATGCAGCGCTGAACCGTCTCTTCTCGTCTTGTCACCTGTTATCTTTACCATGTCTTTTTTTACACAATCGCTCACAGCTTTTTATAAGGACAGAGCAAAGAGAGGAGGAAATACCAGCGCACCCTGGTGCCTGGATGTTAAGCAAACACAGTCGGTCCTTAGTGGAATGACTGATGATGTAGAGTTCATCTCTGCTGCTGCTTGGCAGACCTGCACTGTCTCAAAGCAGCGACAATGAAGAAGAAATGTTCACATGCGACTTCCTTTGCAACAGCAGTTTACGTGTGAACGTTTCCGTGCACCCGGCAGTTGTGGTGCCAAAGGTTGTCCATCGTGCGGCCCGTGAGTCACCTCACATCTGAGAGCCTCACTGCATCATGAAGATGTGAAAGATCAGCATCGCCATCAGTGAGACACCGCACCGATGCCAGCAGTGACCATCTGCTGAGCAGCTTGTTGGAGCGATGCAGCGGCCTCACCATAGAAAGCAGAGGAGCCTGTAGACTGTGAACATACGCTGAGGAATGGACCGCGTCAGATGGGAACGACCGTCGGTCTTCGTTGCTCAGCCAGCGACTTTAAACCAGCCTCGGTTCGATTCACTGCCGCTGCGCTCAGTGCGGCTGGGGAGCACCGCAGAGGCCAGACTGAAGAAGAAGAGGAGCAGCTTCAGCTCGGACTTCGGTGCAGGAACAGCCTGCACGACGTTCAGCGCAGGCAGCCAAGCAGTGATGGAGAACACATGATCATATGTCTGCTGCAGTGATAATTGAGGTTGATTAAGAACCTGGACCCAAAATGACAGCCTTCTCCATACACCATATATATTCCTGTCACACCTCAGTGTGACTCCACAGTTGGTGCCATACATGTTGGAGACATGTGGACTTCCCTCAACCAATAAATCTCTTCCTGTTTTACCAGGCTGACTTGAGGCAGCGTGAATCAGAACCTTTCCCATCATATAATTGCTCAGAACATCAGAACCATCTTAAGGTTGACTTTCTTGGCAAAGTTCTTGGCCTTCCTGATGTTCTGGGCTTCCATGCAGGGATGAGAAATCTTCCTCTCCTCTTTGTCCACCTTCTTCTTCTTCTCCTTCTTCTTCTCCTTCTCTTCCTCTTCCTCCTCCTCCTCCTCCTCCTCCTGGGGAGGTGGTGTGCTGCTCCTCCATGCAGACCTCTCCTCATGCATCCCCAGTGACAGGCAGATTACAGTTTCCCTCCAAAATCGTTGTAGGTACAAGCATACAGTATGTACTTTGGATTAATGGGGAGTGATATATGTGTAAAGAGTAGTGTACTCTCTAAACCCCGAGGAGTCCTGTGGTGAGTGTGTGAAGGTGGGATTAGCAGCTTGCTGGTGGAAGCTTCATATTTCTTGCAGGTGTCTCGCTGTGACACGGCGACGTTTTAAATTCTCCTTAAAAGCAATAATCTTGAAATAATACGCCCTTTAAATGCTAGCAGAAGTTAGCGTGCTTGTCTGCTGTTTGGTGCACTGCTGTTTATGTGTGTGTGTGTGTGTGTGTGCATGCGCATGTACGTGCATGAGCGCCGCTGTGGCTTTATGTCAGACTGTCTGCATCTGTTTTCAGAGTTTTACACAATGTCACATTCCTAAAGTTGTCACAGTGATTCTGCAGAGGTACACAGTAAAAAGCCCACAGGCATTCCAGTGAGCTCAGAGTCTCCACAGACATGCAGCCACCACAGCACACTGCACTCACTGCACTCACTGATAGGATTTTCTCTCTTTGTTTTCCGTCTTTGTTTCCTTTGTTTCCTCCCTTTTTTCCTCCTGTTTTCTCACTGTGTGTTTTCCTTCCTCCCTCCCTCCTCCCTCCCTCTCTCCCTTCCTTCCTTCCTTCCTTCCTCCCTTCCTTCCTCCCTTCCTTCAGCGTCCCTGCAGATTCTCCTGCTGTCGACTCTCGTCACGTTCCCCAATCTGTTAGCCCTGTGATACCGGGGCCAGACTTGAAAGGAAGTCTTAAGGACGAGAGCTTATACACTGTGCCAGATTTTGTTAAATAACGCCGAGATGTTGGTGCCAATTCATCAGTAATTGTCCCTCCTGGCACAGTGTGTTTCAAGTCCTGCAGAAGCCTAAGCTCGAGATCACTGCAAGTGTTAATCTTCTTATACTTAAGGTATCAGGTTTTCTTTTGATGTGGCTAAACATGTTGACTCCTATCTGTGCGCAGAAGGCAATCCAGACATGGCTGTGAGCGAGATGGGGGTTTGCCTGCCTTCCTCCCTCCAAAGGCAAACTGGGGCTTTGCGTTCGGCGGCGGCTGGCATTCATTATGCGTCTGAAATAGAGACGACAAGATGAGAGGAGGAAGAAAGGAAGTAGGTAGAGGGGAGTTGATTGAAATACAACAATGTGTTTGCAGCCAGGGGAAACTCCCGCTTCTGCTGCCCAGTGGTGTCAGGGTCCCTGCTGACCGCTGCCTCGCCACTCGCACCTGTGAAGCCCCGCCCAGCACAGACTGCCCACCGGTCATTGGCCTGTCTGTGCTGCATCGCAACTGGGCTGCACTTGTAGTCGCCGCTGGCTCGCATTCACCGTGGCCCAACAGCAACAAGGGTTTATTTTTTAAAAGATTATAGTTTCCTTTTCATTACTTCCAACAGAGATTTTCTCCAGCCCAAAACAAGACACAACTAAAACCAACCAAGGAATGAAATGACTGGGCAAAAGGAATGACTAACAAAAACAACAAAACAAAACCCAACAGCACACATCAGACCAACAAGCTCAAATATAATCAATGTAAATGCACATACGCCTGGTTTTGTTTCCAGGCAGTCAGTCAGTCAGTCAGCCAGTCAGCCAGTCAGTGACCA
>NW_027466208.1:125000-132500 GCF_046127955.1 Nelusetta ayraudi
TACACTGGGGAGGGAGGGAGGGAGGGAGGAGGGTTGCGGTGGAATTCTATTATTGTTATCTCTTGCATTTGTATTATGTGTTGTGTTGTTTGTCTGGCACTTTGTGTTGCATGTAGAATTGTGTGGTTTTCCAAGTGAAGGAGAGAACTGAGTTTTATCAAACTCCTCCATGGTTGCCACTGCGGGTTGTAGCCTGTCTCACCTAGCATGATGAAGTGTAGCGTGTCTCACCTAGCGTGATGAAGGCTCGCCAACAGGCAGCGGGCCGTCCGGCACGCAGGAGATTTGGGCGCCAGATCTTTATTGACAACTGATTGAGCGGTGGTCAGCTGATACTAATGAGGCGTGTTCTCTCCTCCTCTTCATTGATCCCAAGCTATTGCATCGTAATTGGTCCAACCCCCAAAAAGAGCCAGTCACAAGTGTGATTGATTGATTGATTGATGATACATTCATCAGACAGGTCTGAAAATAGTTTTGCATCCATTCAGTTTCTCCATCCAGACTGAACACAAACATGAAACATCAGTCGTCCATAGTGAACAATGCAGTGCGTTCCATCACACACACCATGAAAGACAACACAAACACGCAACACCTCCTCCTTGATGTAGATATTGATTGGCCGTGTGGATTGACTGAAGCACCCAAGAGTGAATCACTGTGATCTTATTAAAGTGGGCGACTCTGCACTGTGATGCTAGCAGGTCCTCTTGTTGGTTGGAGACGTGGCTGCTGTTGGACCACAGTGATTTACCTTCAGTGCCTCGTTTCTGTGTCTCTCAACCGTCACTGACACACATTTTACTGTGACGCTTTTCCTGCCGGGATTTCATTGTATTTTTTGGGTGGTGGTGGTGGTGGAGGTGGTTACGTGGCAGATGTCAGCGCCTGATCGCCTACGGGGAAAACATGACACAACACGAATCAAAAAGCGATCCGCAGCTCTTGGAGCTCTATTGCTGCTTCATTCAGAGGGGATCACATGTCGTGTTCTCCTGTTGCCAAAACACAAGAGAGTCTCAAACTATTTCAAGATTATAGCCTGGGATAACTCTTGCTTATCCATCTGTCACCGCACACACAGTCATCCACTCTTGTTCAAGTCACTCAGACTGATCGTCTAAGCTGAAGTGTGTGTGTGTGTGTGTGTGTGTGTGTGTGTGTGTGCGCGTGTGTGTGTGTGTGTGTGTCGCAGCCATACGTGGCGGCACATTCTATCTACACGGGCTGTTTATAGTGAGGCTCAAGCCTTGGAAAGGGTCCCTTCAGAAGGTCCCACCCGGTCCCTCCTGTGCCCCTGTGTTCAGAGTGCAGTCCAACACCTGGGGCTGCACTCACCTTCACACCTCACTCATGCACAGAGAGCACCAGGAGAACATCTGCTCGTTGTTCCCTGGATGTTGTTGTGATTCATCTCTCTGTTTGTGGAGACGGAGAGTATCACTGCTGTATGACACACTGGCTGGATGATCCCACAGTTGACCTCAAAATGTAGTCAGCCACTTTCAATATGACCTTGAAACTGTTGCCTTGAGGGGGAAAAACATTTTCCAATAAGTATGGAGCATCCGACTGAGCTGAATCTTTTTCTGTCTCTTTTGTTTGAGCACTTGCATGCCGGACAGGCAACCCCACGTGGCTGCACACTCACTGGCTGCCTGCACTCTGGCCACTGGCTGCCTGCACTCTGGCCACTGGCTGCCTGCACACTGGCCACTGGCTGCCTGCACACTGGCCACTGGCTGCCTGCACTCTGGCCACTGGCTGCCTGCACTCTGGCCACTGGCTGCCTGCACACTGGCCACTGGCTGCCTGCTGCCTGCACACTGGCCACTGGCCACTGGCTGTCTGCACTCTGGCCACTGGCTGCCTGCTGCCTGCACTCTGGCCCCTGGCTTCCTGCACTCTGGCCACTGGCTGCCTGCTGCCTGCACTCTGGCTGCCTGCTGCCTGCACACTGGCCACTGGCTGCCTGCACTCTGGCCACTGGCTGCCTGCTGCCTGCACTCTGGCCACTGGCCACTGGCTGCCTGCACACTGGCTGCCTGCTGCCTGCACTCTGGCCACTGGCTGCCTGCTGCCTGCACTCTGGCCACTGGCTGCCTGCACACTGGCCACTGGCTGCCTGCTGCCTGCACTCTGGCCACTGGCTGCCTGCACTCTGGCTGCCTGCTGCCTGCACACTGGCCACTGGCTGCCTGCACTCTGGCCACTGGCTGCCTGCTGCCTGCACACTGGCCACTGGCTGCCTGCACCCTGGCCACTGGCTGCCTGCACACTGGCTGCCTGCTGCCTGCACTCTGGCCACTGGCTGCCTGCACACTGGCTGCCTGCTGCCTGCACTCTGGCCACTGGCTGCCTGCTGCCTGCACACTGGCCACTGGCTGCCTGCACCCTGGCCACTGGCTGCCTGCTGCTTGCACTCTGGCCCCTGGCTGCCTGCACTCTGGCCACTGGCTGCCTGCTGCTTGCACTCTGGCCACTGGCTGCCTGCACTCTGGCCACTGGCTGCCTGCTGCCTGCACTCTGGCCCCTGGCTGCCTGCACTCTGGCCACTGGCTGCCTGCTGCTTGCACTCTGGCCACTGGCTGCCTGCACTCTGGCCACTGGCTGCCTGCTGCTTGCACTCTGGCCACTGGCTGCCTGCTGCCTGCACTCTGGCCACTGGCTGCCTGCACTCTGGCCACTGGCTGCCTGCTGCCTGCACTCTGGCCACTGGCTGCCTGCTGCTTGCACTCTGGCCACTGGCTGCCTGCACTCTGGCCACTGGCTGCCTGCTGCTTGCACTCTGGCCCCTGGCTGCCTGCACTCTGGCCCCTGGCTGCCTGCACTCTGGCCACTGGCTGCCTGCTGCTTGCACTCTGGCCCCTGGCTGCCTGCACTCTGGCCACTGGCTGCCTGCTGCTTGCACTCTGGCCACTGGCCACTGGCTGCCTGCACCCTGGCCACTGGCTGCTTGCGGTGAAGAGCCTCCAGTTCCTCCTGACTGGCTCCAAACACTGGGATTCCAATGAGCTCCTCAGTTCCCCGCCAGCCGCACCGTACGGCCTGGAACCAGCCAGCCAGCCTGGAGCAACATCACGTTGCTGTTTGCAGAGTTCACGACGGCGACACAAAAGGCTTCTGTCCAGGTACCATGTGTGTATATGCACACGTTTGATGCTCCACACTGAGCACTACACACCCATTAAACTAGTGGTTGGACTTGATGAAGAAAAATCTAAATCAAATGAATTATGGCCTTAATTGTAATTAATTGTATTTTAATCGCATATCTATATTTGAGTTGGCAGCAGGTTATGGACCTAACCACACACATACTTTCTTACTGTACTTGAGTAGGTTTTCCAGGTAACTGTACTTTACTCGGGTATTTCTTTGTCTGACGACTTTTCCCTTCCACTCCCTACGTTTGTAGACTCATACCTCTGCTTTCTACTTCTTACATTGGAAAAACACATTCATGTATTATTATTACCGTGCGAGTTGTCGCTCGAAGCGGAGCTCGGTCAACTGTACCGGTAACCCAAACCTGGCTTTGAAGAAGGCGACTGGGCCGGAGAGCAGGTGTGTCCACAGCGTGCAGGGGGGTGGCGCTGTTCCCGCTGGCAGCGTCCACTCGCCCTCTGGACGTCTCCGGAACAAGGACACGCCTCTTCCCCACAAGGTCAAACGCTTTAGCATCGCAGCGCCACCGACGGCTGGCCACGTACAAATCATAAGTATTGATCAGAGCGGCAATCACACGGAATGTAGGGCAGACAGTAAAATCACAGCCACTTAGTCCTAATAGCGGCATTAGAGCAATTATGCACACAAAATAGGACAATTTAACTGTACGCATATTAAGCCGCCACATCCATCTCTTTTTTTTTTCCCTTTTTTACTTCACATTTTTAACGGTGCACTTTTGCTAATGAATCAAGGTTTTAGGTGCTATTGACTGTTTGAGGTGGGAGAGTTGTAATTGGTGGGGCGACCCTCCATCAGCCGCACACCCTGGAGCCCTTGGAGCTAAAAACTGCTGTCGTCAATGACATAATGTGCGGCAGGGTTTTTAACTGCATACGTGTGTGTCAATACTGGTGTATTTACTAATGACGGTGTGAGCGCCCGCTGTTGACCCGCTAATGAAGGTGATGCATTTGTGAGTCAGCGGGTCAAGGACTGGTACGCAGCTGTCCTCTGACTGTACGCTGGCATCAGAGGGAGCACTTCCAACCTCCAGCCTCCAAACTCTCTTCAAATTGTGCTTCTCTCTTTTGGATATGCGTCTCACTCATAATGTGGACAGACTGCAACTGAGTTGCGGGACGCCGTCGCCTGGCAAGACACACAACGTGCATGCGTTGTGGCAGACGGAGTTTACAGCTATAGTGAACACTTGAAAGCACCGTGGGTTGTTTCTTATTTCAGAACCGTCATGCACCTCTGAAGCTCTGGTGAGCTGCAGGAGATGAGGTGCCGGGGCGGGGTCGGGGCGGGGCCAGGCCGGGGCGGGGCGGGGCCGGGGCCGCTGCTGTCCAGTTTGAAACGCCTGGGTGTTGTTTACCGCTTTTGTCATCCAGTTTTATTGGAAAATGTAGGCACGGATAACAATCAAGTTGAACTGCGTGCAAGCAGACTTGGAATTTAAGATGGCTCACTCCAGACAAGGAGACTTTCCAGCACCACTTAAATCAATAAATGATGTCAAAACATATTTTTGCAGATGCAGCTGGAAGGCGGTCGGTCTGTTGCACAGTGTCTCACCCACACCGACACCAAGCCTCGTCTGCTGGGAGCCAGAGGTTGTCCTTGATTAAAATTCCAGGGTTCCCACAGGCGACAGCAGTGTGATCACAACCTGCTGCTGATATATGCAAGTGAACCTGTTGACTGGAGCTTCAATGTGTTTCCAGTCAGCGCGGGGCTGAGAGGGCTTGGCTGGGAGTGACATGAAGCTTGGTCTGAGTGATCAGATGTTGGCAGGGTAGCAGACTGCGAGCAGTGCCGTCACTCCTCCACACTCATCAGACAAACACACAAACAGCCACTTAGAAAGGTCCTGCAGATGCCACCTCTCCCTCTGTTGATTCAGTCTCTCGTTGCATGGATGTCCTGCCCGGCTCCCTTTTCATTTGCTGTGCCGTCAAACATGCTCATGAGAAGATTGAGCGCTGGGATCTGCATGCGCCGACTCCCCTGATTAACTCGCCCTTCTCTCCTTTTAATAAAATGCCATGAAAGTGATATGAAGCGGCGGCGCTGAGCAGCAAATCTCAATTTCCCCCCATTACACAAACACATTTCATCTGCAGCCGCTGATCAGAGGCAGACTGATGATCAGTGCCAGCGCTCCATCCACTTCACCGGACAGAAGCAGGGAGTGGAAGTCCGAGCCATGAATGTTTCAGGAGCTCTGACTGGCTACGTTTAGAGTTCAGTGCAGGAGGTCCACCGTGCTGCTGCTGCTGCTGCTGCTGCTGCTGCTGCTGCTGCTGCTGCTGCTGCTGCTGCTGCTGCTGCTCGGGCTTCCCAATAGATTTGCAAAGTCTTTCCCAAGTCATTTGGGTTTGAACTTCTTGATTGGTGCGCTGTAGATGGAGAGACTGCGGCGTGTGGCAGAGCCAGAAGGCTGGAGGAGAGGGTGCTCACTAGAAAGAGCCGTGGAAAGTGTGCTTTCTGTGAAAAAAGGAAAAACTTATGTCATCAAACGCTTTCATTATCTCACGCTAACACCCGAGAGATCAACTTTGCCTGGAAGATATGGGGTTATAATTGCTATTATTGGTTTATTGTGTGCGCCAAGCAGCTCTTTGATGTATTTAAGGGAGCGACCTAATGAATCAGTGAATGCAGAAGCAGCCTATCCAGGGAGCACATCTCAAAGAGTGAGCTGATGGTGGGGGTGGGGAAGTGTGCATCTCTGGCACTGTGTGTCTGTGCGCTGGGAGGGTGGGTCTGTGTGTGTGTGTGTGTGTGTGTGTGTAGAGGGGGGGTAGCGGTGGTTCCAACAATGTGTTCTTTAGTTGCAAACCATGGTGAACAAGCGAGGACTTAATCAAGCTCACTTGGCCATAGAAGCACTGGGTGTAATGGAGTGGAAACATCCCATACAATGTGGAGCAGAGCCATGCGTGACCCCACAGCGCTGGGAGCCTGGGGGGTTGGGGGGGTGACCACCGACTAACTGGTCAGCCATTGATCATGGTTTGGGCCGAGGGGCGGGGCCTCCTCCGAGCGCCGGACGCTAACGCCGCTACTTTCTAACTCTGGTGTTTGTTTGTTTCTGTCATTAAGTCATCAGTGAGGCTTTGCTCTGAGGCTCGGAGGCTCTGAAGGCTCTGAGGCTCTGAGGCTCGGCGTCGGTGGTGATGTCGGTAGCCCTGGACCCCCCCTCCCCACCCTCCCACTGGATCCAGTGACCCCCGGCTGTTCCCACCACACTGATCCCAGGCTGAAAGTTGAGAGTGTTTGTCCCTGGCAGCAGCCTCGCTCACGTTTCCAGCTTCACCTCTGATTAAACTGGCCATTGTGCTGCGGCCCGGACCCTCCGGACCCTCCGGACCCTCCTCTGCCTTCTCATGGCCGTCAGCTCAGTCAGGTTAACAGCCCAGGGCCGTGGCTGGCGGGGGGGACAGACATTAATCCCATCTCTGCCCCCCTCCGTCGGTGTCGGAGCCGGCGCAACACACGGAGAAGAAAGGGAGAGAAGTATATAGTACAAGCGTTTGATGAGTAGCGGGGCAGTAAATTCATTAATCATCATTATATGGCTCATCAAACTCTTTGCAGCCTCTCCATGGGAGTCACACAAATTAGCCAGTAAAGAAGCAGTCATTTAAGGCAGCTAGGTAAGTGCTTTTTGATTGCTTTCTTCAACAATGCTTCCCCTGACAAGCCAATAAATCAGATCTTTCTATACTTAAAGTGCAGCTACTGTGAACCCAGTCTGAGGGTCCCGGCCACACAAAGCCCCTCGGGGGGCCGCGGGGGGCAGAGGGGCTTTTGACTGCAGCCAGGAGTTCTTTCACACATTTGTTTAGGATTCCTCCTCTTTATTCTGCAACAAAGAGGCCGGACTACAAAGACTGTTGATCACTGAAGGAACTGCTGTTGTGTCTCCTGACGCGAGCAGGGATCCTCTCGTATGGGAGCAAAATAACCCGGTGTTTGACTCCAGCTTGTAACTGGGACGGCGGCGGCTGAGGAAAAAAAAAAGTCACAGGTGCACATTTCACTGGATTCACTGTCTCATAGCTCTGCTGATGCCACACAGTGAAGCCTGGCTGGCCAAGTGTCTCCTACCTACTGCGGCCATGGTGTCCTTCCCTCCAGATGGCCCTTCATGCAACACCAACACATCATCATCAGACTGGAAATGGCTCCTTGATTGAAAATGAGGTCAATGGCTTGAGCCTCGGGCCTGGTGGCCAGCAGGGTGTCCTTCTGGAATCAGCAGCTCCTCATGACGTTCCCTGCTGAAGTCTCAGACAGGAAGAGTGTGTTGGAGCT
>NW_027466208.1:135000-190786 GCF_046127955.1 Nelusetta ayraudi
TTTTAAAGTCCTGCTTTGACTGAGGCGCTGTGTCGGCACCGCTCTGGTTCTGATGACGCCCTCCCCGCGAATCGTCTGCGTAGGTCAAGTGCGGCAGGATCTAATTACGCATCTTAGCTAAATTTGAACCCCGACTGGCTCGGCTCGGCTCGGATCGGATCGGATAGCCCGGTTCGGGTCCGTTATCATTGCCGCGGAGTGATCCGTAGTGTGTGCTTCTTTCTTCCTCCTCCTTTCCCAGCAGGTTGTGATTCCTCGTGCGCAGGTGACTAGTCTGTCGCAAACTGCCTCCTCTGATTGGACACTCAGGAAGGCTCGTGACGTCGCTGTCGAATGAAAACATCGCGAGGCCTTTACACCGATCACATGGACGGAACTGAACAGGCTGAAAAGAAACTCACTTCATCTGTCAGGATGTGAGCAGAGTGAAAAATAATCCCGCGTCCGCCTGTCAGTGGAGAAATCAATAGAAAACAAACATATAGGCAATATTTGATAATAATATTGAACATTTAATGTATTTTACGGATCAACACACGAGTCTGTTTGTTTTTCAAAGCGCCTGTGATTTATACTGGACAGGGGATACACGCAGCTTCAGCCTGTCTTTTTGCGCCACCTCTGCCACTGCGGATATTACTAATAATAACAATAATAGTAAAAACAATAAAATCAATAATAATAATAATGATAATAATAATAATAATAATAATAATAATAATAATAATAATAATAAAGGCCATGATGCGGCTCCAGCTTCAGTGTTGCTGCTGCCATCACAACACCGTCAGCAGGAACAACAGGAAGGCCGCGGCTCACTGCTCTTATTAGTTATTAGTCTGAAATTAGGTCAGTTTTCAGTCGCCAAAGAGTGACACCAGGAGGAGGAGGAGGAGGAGGAAGAAGGGTAAACACCCAGGCACGCAGACAAAAGAACAAACTGCAGTTCTTATGAAATGACTCCTTCATTTTTCCAGCAGTCTTTCTAATCGCTTCCACTCGCCGAGTTTTCAAGATTCGATTGTGGAAAACTGAATATAAAATAGTCATTATTATTATTATTATTATTATTATTATTATTTGAGTCGGAGTCGATGTATTTCTAAGAAATGCTCTTGTATTAAATTGAACACTGGGCCGCGGCCTTCTGACTCCTCAACACTGCCGAGGCTCCAACGGAATATTTTCTCCTGGAGGAACCTCCGCTCCACTCCACTCCGCTCCGCCAGCTATTTGCTCAGCGGCAGCGGCAGCGCAGTGAGCCGCAGACAGTTTGACTCGCCTCCACTGTGTTTCTCCTCCTTTCTGTTCCGATCACTCCCTCCGTTTTCACACGTGGGAAAGGTTTCACAGCCTATTAGTATTCTCACATTGTAGCCATTCTCCACAATGAAGCAGCAGCAGCCATTCAAAGAGGGAGAGGGGGGCGGCGGGGGGGGGGGGGGGGGTCTGGAGCCTCTGCTATAAAGTTGCACAGGCCATCATGCATGGAGGCCTCCCGTAAGAAAAGGGAAATACATATGTTTATATGTCGGCGGCATTTTATTTAAATCTATTTAAAAAAAAAAAAAAAAAAAAAAAAATCGCGCTCTTCAAACCAGCCATCATGTATAGATTTTAATTAATATTAATATTTTATAGATACGAAATGTTGCTCGCTCTTCGTATTGCAAAATAAATAAGAGACTGGCGAAATTAAATATGTGACACACCAGCTCCAGTTCTTCCTTCAAATGATTATCAGATAGTAATAATTATAATAATAATGATAATTATTATAATAATAATGATAGCGCTTTGTGAGAGTTTAATTTAATTTTTTTTTTTTAGAAATAAAGTCGTTTTAAGTTATTAGAATAAATAAATATGTCATTCCGGTAGACAAGACAATTGTAAAACGACAAATGTAACGACGCTTTGTTTTGTACATTATAATAATAATAATAATAATAATAATAATAATAATAATAATAATGGTGAAAGGACAGACAGGTGAGCTGTTCAGTTTTCTGTTTCTTCAACACGCAACATGTCCGACCGAGAATCTGACCACGAACCTTCTCTTTCTCATCACACTGGCAACCGACTCGCCCTGCGCTGCAACACCAACAGCAAGTCAACTGCGTTCCACCGCATAGACACTGCGCTCTAGTGTGTGTGTGTGTGTGTGTGTGTGTGTGTGAGAGAGTGAAACAACAGCTTCAGCAGTCAGTGCAGCGAATGAAGACTTTGTCCGGTTAGATTCTAATAAAAAGAACTAAACACTGAGAGAGAAATCCCAATCCCCTGGAGGTCAGTGGGGAGAGAGGGGGGAGGGGGGGGGGATATATATCTCCATATCATCATTCTACTAGTTAACCGGCTGATGCGTCGCAATCAGTGGTGTCACATTAAAGCGGAGGACCGGTGGAGGAGAGAGAGGAAACCCCGGGGGAGAGCTTAGAGCCCAGATTAATGGACGCTCGAAACAGCACTGCAGTAGAGGTCAGCAGCATTAGAATAATAATAATAATAATAATAATAATAATAATAATAATCATGATAACAATAATAATAATAACAATCTAAAATTAGCAGACCATAAATATTGGCAGATAGAAATGTGGCCCTGAGGTTTCGAGGCCTACAGCTGTGTGCGACATTTCACTAATTGCAGTGTATGATTAGTAATAATTAGTAAAATGACTATTATAATGACAACAATAATCATATCATCATTTGTCCCAATTTTGCTAAACCATCAGTGAAAAAAAGAAACATTTTCTCTGCGTTCCTGGGATACGTCCGGGCTTTCTCCTCCTCCTCCTCCTCCTCCTCCTCCTCCTCTTCCTCCCTGATTCCTGTCTTTCTTTTTCCCCTCCACTTGTCAAAGTTGTTCTAATCCACATAATAAGTGTGATCATTGTGTTGTTGCCCCACTGCTCCACTCCTGCTTTTCAAGCAGCCCATTTGATCAGGGATGGCTTTCCGTGACGGATTAACAAAGAAGACCCCAACACGCCCCCTCCCGCCTCCCCCTCCTCCACCTCCTCCTCAAATTAGGAGCAAGTGTGACACCTACCTGCGGAAGTTGGAAGAGTTTTAGAGAGGGAGGGACGGAGCTGCGGCTCTCAGGCTGCTGCTGCTGCTGCTGCTGCTGCGATCACAACCTCACAACCTCCGTCTGCCGAGCATGACCCCCCCCCCCAACACACACACACACACACACACACACACACACACACACACACACACTGCCCCCCCCCCTTTATAAACAGCAAATGTTTCCAGTGTAACACGCCAGTTAAGCGGCTCTTCATTAATGCAGTAATGGGCCACTATGTTGTCAATGCATGGCCGCCACGCCTTGGAAAGATAGTAACGAGCTCTAAATTTGGCATCAAATCGACTCATTAGCGAGTTCAGCACCTGATTGCTCCGCATAAAAGGCGCGAGGTAATTGGGTTATAAATGGCTGCGCGTCGCTCTTGTTATTATTATTATATCAAGATCCACTTTTAGAAACGTGGCCAACTTTTCGTTCTTTCTTTGAAAGAAATAGAGCGCGAGACGCGGCCCTGGAATAGTTAAAAGAAAGAGAGAGAAATAAAAGTAGGAGAGGTACGACCGCGTGCTTGGAACATTTTAGCCACATAATAAGTCGACAAAATAAAAATAAAATAACCCTTTGAATATTTGCAACCATAACTGGAGTCTTTTTATTTCGACATTCCAGCATCAGTGTTGCTGCTGCATGAAGGCGTTTTAATCCCTCACTGCCGTCACGTGTTCACAGGACGGCTGCCATCAAAGCATTTGTCACGGTGCAAAAATGCAATTAATACTTCGTTTTTTTAAAAAAAAAAAAAAAAAAAAAAAGATAACTGGCCTCGAAGCACTTTTCACACATGCAGTCAAAATGAATAAATAAAATAATCGCTGCACAAGTATCAATATTTTTGTCTCATAATTTACTTCAAAGATAGTGTGTTGTCCATTTTAAATACAAAAATGCTACATTAAATATACATGTTAGTCTTTAATACAAATAGACTCGGGTGGCTGCAGCGATTAAGACCTTTTTGTTACATTTTTAGGGATTAACCAGTCAGAAACTAAAAAAAACAACAAAGAAAGCAAAGAGCGATAGTATTTACTCAGGAAAATAACTGTTCTCAAAATGTTTGCTTTATCCTTGTTCGTTGAATTTCTTTGTCCGTTTTTTTCTTCAATGCAACCATAAAAAGAAAAGCAAATGAAAATAATTTAAACCAACAACAACAACGACAAAAAAAAAAAAAAAAAAAAAAGTCCGCGGTGAGTTGTAAAATATTCCGGTATTAAATATTTGACATACCTTTCTTCAGTTCATAAGGGGAGTCTTTACAGAGCTCTAGCTGCGTGTGTCCTCGCACTCTGTGGCTGTTCTCCCTCACCAGAACCTCGGCTCGGTTCAGCACAGTCTGCTTTAATCCATTGAAATGCGCCGTGGAGGCCACCGCGCCGGGGCCGCCGTGCAGCGCTCCGAAGCCGCCGCCGCCGCCGTAGTTCGTGTAGGCCGGATAGAAGGGCGAGGTGTAGTACAGCGGCCTGGACAGCACGGTGGCGCTGCTCAGCGGGCAGTGCGGGGAGGAGCGGGCCGGGCTGGGGGGGTGGTTCCCGGCCAGCACCGAGCTCTGAGCCGGTGCAGCCTGCGGGGCTTCACCTCCTCCTCCTCCTCCTCCTCCTCCTCCTCCGCTGCCTCTGCAGCGGTCCGACGACGTGGCGATCTCCGCCAGCGACCACAGTTTGGGTTTGGGCGCCGCCGGCGGCGAGTGGATGACGGACGTGACGTTGGTGCCGAGCAGCGCGCCCGGCGCCCGGCTCGGTTCTGCCGGCCTGTCCGGCCCCGAGCCCGGCTCCCTGCGGGCCGCCGAGGGGGACGAGGAGGAGGCGGCCTCGGCTGGGTCCTGCAGCAGCTCCGCGGTGCTGCTAGTCCGCTCCTCCGAGTCGCTCAGCAGGGGGTCCGAGTCTCTGGCGGCCAGGCTCTCCTCCTTGAAGCCCTCACAGCCCTGCAGCTCCCCAGGGTGCTGCAGCTCCCCTGGGTGCAGCAGCTTCTGGTCTGAGGAGGCGCACAGAGAGCAGGAGTCAGCGACTAATAGGCGCAAAAACCGATGAAAATGACACGTGGCAAAAAAATAATATATATATATATATTTTTTATTATTATTTTGCTGTGGAAAATGCCGAATTTAGGTACATAATTTCACGGATGTTTACAAGTTTTACTAAATTGCCGGCATTAATTATGTCATATTTTTCACATAAAGTCTGCATCAATATAATCTGCCCCCCCCCCAAAAAAAAAAAAAAAAAGATGCGAATTTAAAATAAATCGCCATTAATCTGCAATTATCTTTTGTGTGTGTGTGTGTGTGTGTGTGTGTGTGTGTGTGTGTGTGTGAGAGAGAGAGAGAGAGAGAGAGAGAGAGAGAGAGAGAGAGCTAAATAATCGCATCACACCAGCTACTCGTGATGAAAAATCCTTCAGCAACATTCAGCAACAGGACCAAATTATCACACAAAGGCCATATATAAATACCCCCCCCCCACACCCCCCACACACACACCAGCTGTATCCTTATTATGCAGTTAAAGATAAATTGGCTGCTAAACACTCTGCGTCACCAGCAATTTCAGCGGCGGGAAGTCAAACGAGGAGACTTGAAGGTGATTATTATTTAAAGCAATTGTCCCATTATAAATAATATACCACCATTAAGCAGCAATCAATTCTGCACCCTGACTGGAAACGACTGCTATGAAAAATTGATGATTTTTTTTCTCTCTCTGTCTTTATTTTTTTTCTCCCCCTTCCTTCCTCCCTCCTCCTCCTCCTCTCCTCCTCCTCCACCTCCTCCACCTCCTCCTCGCGCACCACCGACCTGCTTCCGTGTCGGTCGAGTCTCCCTTGTTGTCTGCCGGCTTGTGCGGCTCCACGTCGTCGTCGTTCTTCTCCAGGTCGATGTTCTCGTCCTCCTCCTCGTCCTCGCTGCGGTTCCGCGGCGTCCACGTCATCTTGTTCTCCTTCTTCAGTCGCCTCCTGGCGTTGGCGAACCAGGTGGACACCTGGGTGAGGGTCATCTTGGTGATGATGGCCAGCATGATCTTCTCGCCCTTGGTGGGGTAGGGGTTCTTGCGGTGCTCGCTGAGCCAGGCCTTCAAGGTGGCGGTGGCGTCCCGGGTGGCGTTCTTCCGGTACGCCGGGTCACCGTAGGGGTAGGTGCCCAGGGGCGATGCGTACGGGTGGTACCCGATGGAACCGGCCATGCCCGTGGTGTGGTCATAAGGAGAACCCTGCGAGTTGAATGGATTTCATTGTTATTTTTTTTAATTGTTATTATTTATAATCACATTTTTTTTTTTAATATGATGAAATCAAATTAAAAAAGGTGCGTCAAAGTTCTCTGACGAGGCCGCGGAAATACAACAGTTACGCTCGCTGTGCGTAAACATGCGAGCGCGCGCTTGCACGCACACAAACACACTTTACAGTATAAGCCAGCGCGAGCGTTACAAGCAGCGCGGCTCAAGTTTGAAAAGGAGCGTTTGCAGTTTGTTCAGACTTGAGCTGCGTATTTATTTTTCAAAAAAAAATAATTGTGATATCTGCTTAATTTCCCCCCTGCGGGCGCGTTTGACACTTCGGCGGCCAACTCGAATTATCGTCATTACAATAAACACATTTCGGAAGGAAAAAACCTCTCCTGGCATTTGAAGCGCATTCTGGCCGCGGCTTTGTTCCTCCGCTCCTCACTGGGATCCTCCCACAGTGTTCAGGCCTGCTGTCGTTCAACCAGTCACTCTAAAATTCTCTCTTCCTGGCAATTTTATAAAATAACGGAAAATGTGCGCGCAGTTTTTCCCTGATTGTTAATATTTTTTTGTTGAATTTCTGAGAAAGTTTGAGCCTTTGCAGATTTTCTCCCTCGGCGGCGGGGAAGGCAGCGATGATCCGAACTGCGCGGCGCTGCCGCTGCTTCATCGTCTAGAAAGCAGACTGCAGATTATTGAGAGGCTTTGAATTAATCGGAGGAAACATTTGGCGAACTCTGCGTCGTCGTCCCTCCCTCCAAATCCACCGCGAGCGGCGCGTGTTGATCGCGCGGAGACCGTTCCCAGCCGCCCCACGTTGACTTTGTGCCGACTTGCAGTCACTTTGAGCAATCACCTTGACTTTACTCACCACGTACGAGGTGAAAGTGGCCGCCGCTGCCGCCGCCGCCGCCGCGTCCGCGCTGTAGGGCTGCAGGTGCGAGTTGTATCCCGGCGAGGCTCCGCTGAAGGCGGCGGCGGATCCCGCGGCGTAGGGCGCGAAGGCGGAACCCGACGACGACCTGCCGAGCTCCTCCGTGCGCGGCCCCGAGATGACGCTGCTGCTGTACGCCGGGCACGAGTAGAGGGCCAGCGAGGCGGACGGCTGGTACAGGTAGCCCTGAGGGTACGCCATGGCTGCGGAGCCGCACAGCACCGCCGCTTACCTTGCGCACTTTTACCCCGCTGCGCTCTTATTTGCTCATGCGCTGCTGCTGCTGCCGCCGCCGCTGCTGCTGCTGCTGCCGCCGCCGCCGGAGCGCATAGAGCCGCGAGCGGCTGCGCAGACCCCCAGAAAACTTGTCAGAGCCTCAGACTGCCCCCCCCTCCTCACACACACACACACAGCAAGCAAGCAGCAGACAGTGAGGTGGAGGAGCAGATGATGATGATGAAGAGCGGAGGTTTAGTTGTGACTCCTGTCAGGTCGAGGCTGCTTCTCCTCTCTCTAGTTCAGCTTTTCTTCTCTTTTCTCTCCTTCTCTCCTTCTCTCCGTCGCTCCGTCGCTCTCATGCCCTCGCAGAAGTTGTTTTTTTGCAGCGCGCGGACGGGGGTCTTTGCTTGGGAAAATGTCCTGCCAAGATGCTAAGTTGAAAAATTGAGGCTCTCGCCGCCTACTACGCTCCTCCTCCTCCTCCTCTCCTCCTCCGCCTCCTCCTGCTGCTGCTCCTCCTGCTCCTCCTGTCGGGGTGTAGTCTCACTCTACTGCTGGGAGCCTCCGCCCTGCCCAAACTCAAGCTCTCTCTCCCTCCCTCTCTCTCTCTCTCTCTCTCTCTCTCTTCACTCTCTCCCCCCCTCTCCCTCTCTTTCTCTCTCTCTCTCCACTCTCTCGCGTTAACTAACAATCCTTCTCCCCCCCTCTCTCTCTCTCTCTTTAACAAGGCTCGTTGCAGAAAGTCTCCAGTGCGCCTGGCAGCCCCCCCCCTCCCCCCGGCCCTCCCCCTCCCTCTGGATGGCGACATCATGCGAGTCTGTCAACTCCCAACTCTCTCTCTCTTCTTTCTCTCTCTTCTTTCTCTCTCTCTCTCTCTCCCCCCCCCACCCCCTTCACCCCTTCACCCCCTC
Source organism: Nelusetta ayraudi (assembly GCF_046127955.1). Classification (NCBI taxonomy): domain Eukaryota; kingdom Metazoa; phylum Chordata; class Actinopteri; order Tetraodontiformes; family Monacanthidae; genus Nelusetta; species Nelusetta ayraudi. The sequence goes on from NW_027466208.1 coordinate 143,398, forward strand.
CTTCCCCAAAATGAGAAGCCGTCACTTTCACACTTGATCAATAACCAATCGGTCGATTCTCCAGGATGTGGAGCTTTTCAACTCACCCGCAGGAAATAAAGCGCCTATTTTTCTTTTTTTCTTTTTTTTTTTCTTTTTTATTACTGCCCTTTTATTCTTTCTGTTTTTTTTTTTTTTTTTTCAGAGAAAAGTCTTTGCGCGTCTCGCGTTAAACCGCCAGAGTGGCGCAGCGCCGCCGCTGCTCTGGGTTCAGTGTGTCAGAGGGAGTTGGATGGATTATTACTGCCGCCGCTGCTCGCCCCTCGCAGCAGCAGCAGCAGCAGCAGCAGCAGCAGCAGCAGCGGCTCAATAACGCAGCGCAGCGCAGCGGTGACATTCAGCGCAACTGAAAGCCGCAAACAGCAGTGAAGGAGTGAGAGTCGCAGTGAAGGAGTGAGAGTCGCAGTGAAGGAGTGAGAGTCGCAGCGGCTCTGCGTCACTCACTCAACTTTGCCGCTTCTTGGAGACTCGCGCGCTGCGGTCGGTTGCTGCGTGCACGTATGTACCGATATGTTTGCTTTTCTTTCGTCTGTGTGTGTGTGTGTGTGTGTGTGTGTGTGAGAGAGAGAGAGGGAGAGAGAATGTGTGTGTGTGTGTGTGTGTGTGTGTGTGTGTGTGTGTGTGTGTGTGTGTGTGTGTGTGTGAGAGAGAGAGAGACAGAGAGAATGTGTGTGTGTGTGTGTGTGTGTGTGTGTGTGTGTGTTGACCGTGCTAACTAACCAGTGATCGGGTGTCGCTGCTCTAATTTGTCGATGCTCTCATAACGTCATAAAGCCTCGAGCGCGGTCAGATTAGCGCCATTTGACAGCAGATCCTCGCGGAGCCGCTGCTGTAATCGGGAATGATCAGCGCTGATTGGTCCACCGCTGGATGCCTGGACACTGTTCTTAGAATGTGGCACTCGTGGATATTTACCGTCATATTGATCGTATTTAACCCCGATTGAACTCTTTATTTCTAATTGCATTCAGTTAATAATAAAATAATAAGGACAGTTGGGCTTTTGCCCTCCTTTTATTCTGTAAATAAACTTTTAAACAGCCGTTATTATTTAATTCAGAGATATATGTATATATATATATATATATATACATATATATATATATATATATATATATATATATATATATATATATATATATATATACAGCCTTTATTATATATATATATATATATATATATATATATATATATATATATATATATATATATACAGCCTTTATTATATAGCCTTTTTATTGGTTTATATATAAACCAATAAACAGGCTGTTGTGATAATATTGGCCCCGACGTGTGTGTTGTGTTGAGTGCTCTCCAGCTCTCCAGTCTCAGATGAGCCGGAAGGGATCGCTGTAGGCGCTGCTAAAGAGTGTGTGTGTGCGCGCGCACTGTCACGTGTTTTTTTTCTCTATTTTTTTTTTTTTTTAAACGCTGTGAGAAGCTCGCGACAGAGAAGGATGACGCCGCTACACGGGGGGTCGGGGGGGGGGGGGGGGTGCGTAAAGAAAACAAAAACTCTGTGTGTGTGTGTGTGTGTGTGGTGGGGTGAATGAAAAGTGAAGCAGGCTCGAGCTCAGTGCAGTGTCATGACGCTGATTGGCTGAGCTGCTCTCCCTGTAGCAGCACCATCAGCTAATTGCCGGACCCCCCCCCCCCATATTATTGTCACCATCGACTCGCACATGAGGACATTTTTGGGTGTTGCAAGAAAAAACAACAATAACTAGAATAAATTATACTTTTATTATTATTATTATTATTATTATTATTATTATTATTATTATTATTATTATTTTAATAATAATAATAATAATAATAATAATAATAATAATAATAATAATAATATAATGCATTATAAGTTAATAATATTAAAAATGTATTATGTATGTATTGCAAATAATAATGATAATAATACAAAGTTTACACACTTTTTTCTACTGTGTGGGGAAATCCATTTTTTCCTTTTTCTCATTTTTTCCTGTATCATTATTATTAATAAAATGTATGTGGTCAAAGCCTTTATCATGATGGATGAGTGATGGTGTGAAGCAGCAGCAGCAGCAGAGGAGCCACGGTGTTGAGGTTACTATAGGTCACAGTGTCCACACACGTGATTTAGGTGAGTGTTTCTGCTGCTTTTCTTCTCACCTCCTCTAAAAACCTTGTTTCTTTTCATTTCACACACACACACACACACACACACACACACACACACACTGGTTGTGGCAGCAGGAAGTGAGTGACAGATGAAGCTTTCACTGAAGGAGTGGCCCTCATCTTAATACTGCGCTGTTACCGTGTTATTACACAACATGGTGTGTGGGGATGGTTGACTGATTGCAGGCACAGTCAGCCAGCCAGTCAGTCAGTCAGTCAGTCAGTCAGGTGAACATTGAGAGGTCCGCTGCGGTGCCGTTCTTGCGCACATTTTATTTTTCTCCCTGCGTGGAAAACAATCCTGCAGCTCACATTGTGAGTGTGTGTGAGTCCTAAAGCCATGAGTTGACACCAGTGTGTGTAGCTGAGGCCGAGGGCTGCAACTGCACCACCATTGACATTCTAAACACTTCCTGCTCCCATGATGCTTTGCAGACACAGAGATTCTCTGTTATAATGATGCACTTTAGTTTTGACCTTGCTTTTTATACAAGGCTGTTATTAAATGATTAAACATGTGTGTGTGTGTGTGTGTGTGTGTGTGTGTGTGTGTGTGTGTGTGTGTGTTAGCTGACTAAACAGCTGCCAGCCGTTCACAGCACCCCCACTGGCTGCTCTGTGAAATGTGCAGCAGTCATTGCATCGCTTCAATTCAAGCTGCGTTTGCGTTCAAGCAGTTATTGACCTTTGACCTTTGTCCTCACTAATGTGACAGAGTTGCTTCATTTTTCCCACAAATGCATTAAAGTAGCATCTCACTGTTTGACCGTCTTTTCTTTGAATTTGTTCACACACACACACACACACACACACCACCTTACACCTCACCTGTAATTTAACAATACATTGAATTGTTTTTCTAGTGGATCATTGTTCTTACAGTGAGTAAGGCTTGGGGGTGCTGTGGTTAATGATCTAGTGATCTCTCTCTCTATCCCCCTCTGTCTCTGTCTTTCTCTCGCCCTCTCTCTCTCTCTATCCCTCCCTCTCTCTCCCCCTCCCTCCCTCCCTCTCTCTCTTTCTCTCTCTCTCTCTTTCTCTCTCTCTCTCTCTCCCTCTCTCACCCTCTCTCTCTCTCTCTCTCTCTCCCTCTCTCCCTCCCTCTCTCTCTCTATCCCTCTGTCTCTCTCTCTCTCTCTCTCTCTCTCTATCCCTCTGTCTCTCTCTCTCGCTCTCTCTCTCTCCCTCTCTCTCTCTCTCTCTCTCTCTCTCTTGGACTTGAAAGAAGATGTATGGTGTGAGTGTGTGGTTGCTGTGGTCCCTCAGTGAGTTGAGCTCAGCACCCTGCAGGTCCTGGTGCTCTCCAGGAGGCCCAGCAGCAGCAGCAGCAGCAGCAGCAGCAGCAGCAGCAGCAACAGCAGAGCAGCAGCAGCAGCAGCAGCAGGCCAGACAGAGGCCAGCAGTGATGGAGTGATGAGCCTCTGATCAGAAGTGATAGTGAAATGAGAAGATGAGAAGGTACCAGACAGAGATCTCAGTCCTCGGCAGTGGTGTGACCTGCTGCTGCTGCTGCTGCTGCTGCTGCTGCTGCTGCCGCTGCTGCTGCTGCTGCTGGGCGCCGCCAGCCGTGCAGATGATGATTGATTGATCTGATGGAGCTCATCGATTCCCCCAGTAGCTTTATCAAATATACTTGTGTACAGTCGTATCCACCAGCTGGCCGAGGGCACAACCCACGCAGCTCCGGAGGCACGTAGGTGGCGCCCTCGCGCAGCGTGAATGCAGGTAAAGCGATACAGTGCAGAGGTGGAGCGGCGGGCGGCAGTGTGAGAGCTGCAGCAACTCGATCTAGCTGCTGCTGCTGCTGCTGCTGCTGCTGCTGCTGCTGCTGCAACTCACTAATGTGTGTGAGTGATAATGGAAGCTGACCAGGTGGCCCAGGTAATGTCAACACATTAATCCCCTCAGGGTTCCCATGCATCTTCTTACCCCCCCCCCCCATCCCCCCACACTCCTCCCCTCCCCCTGACTTTGACCCCCCCCCCCCCCCTCCTCCCCCACCACTGTCTTCATCATCTTCCTCTATAAATGTGTTAGTGAAGCACGAAGCAGCAGCAGCCTTAATCTGTCAACATGGCCTCTAATTGGAGGGAGAAAACACGGCGTGCTGCAGTTGGTGCCACTCCACACGGCGTGCACATGCCAGAGGAACACGGAGTTCACGGAAGACGTGATCCCAGGAGAGAGAGAGCGGTGGCGCTGTAATTAAAACTATCTTTTAATAGGCATGTTAGACTGAGCCGCACTCCTGTTGCCTTAAGTAGAGGAACCACTGCGGTGTGTGTGTGTGTGTGTGTGTGTGTGTGTGTGTGTGTGTGTGTGTGTGTTGGCTGTAAACGATACGTTGCCCATGCAGCCATCTTCAGACTCGCTGTCTCCACTCTGGACGTCACCGTTGACACCACAGGGAAAGCTCTCAGCTCTCCTTCCTCTTGCTTCTCCTTGCTCACCTCTTCTTCTCTGACTTGCTTTACTGGACATGATTGATTCATGCTCCTGAACAACCGTTCAACTCTTGTCAAGCTGCCTTCCTCCTCCTCCTCCTCACTGCAGCCAGAGATGCCACTGAGAGGGTTGATGAGGAGGAGGCCTGCTGCACTCTAATCCAATGAGCCTGCTGAGGAGGAGGAGGAGGAGCAGCATTATGTTCTGTGGTGCATTCCAGTGCAGCAGTGTGGCTTTTTACTTCAGTTGGTCGTGGCTTTGATGTTGTCTCCTGTTGGTCCTCCCAGCAGCCATGTTGCACAAACACTGAATGGGAAACTTCACCCACAGCATTAGATTGCTGCTGCTGCTGCTGCTCTGCTGCTGCTGCTGCTGCTGCTCTGCTGCTGCTGCTGCTGCTGCTGTACACATGCCCAGTCTCATTCTCCATCTCCAAACAGTGAGGCATGAAGTTCCTCTGAAGGTTCCTGTGCTGCAGTCCAACCTCTCACCATGGAGCTCCTCCTCCTCCTCCTCCTCCTCCTCCTCCTCTTCATGAGTTGTGTTACTTCTAGTGTGTGGCAGCAGTGATGCTGGCGTGGCCTCACCTGCTCCGCTCTCTCCTGTCTGTACTTCTGCTGCTGCTGTTGTTGTGCTGGACGTGGAGCTCAGTGGCTTCCAGGTGTTGGATCCAGAGAGCCATCCAGCCAGCCAGCCAGCGCCACACTTCTATCACGCTCAGCAGCAGCAGCAGCAGCAGCAGCAGCACACACACTCCTTCCCTTTGTGTTGTGAACGGTGCCGAGTTGTCTTTGTAGTTAACAGGAAGTCTCCATGGGATTCAGTCTGATGTTATTTTAAATATATCTCCACTCATTAAAATCCAAAGTGTTCAGCTCTCTGCTCCCCGTATTTTATTGTCTTTCCCTATGTGCTGTACTCTCGGCGGACTAATTTCACATGTAATTGAATATTTAAATGTCAAACACTGATGAGAATCACGGTGAAAAAAGAATGAAATAACATCTGCAAGAGGGCCTTTTTATTAGACATGCTGTACTTTCTAATTTTGCCAGCAGATATACTTCCTCCTCCTCCTCCTCCTCCTCCTCACTCTCTCCCTGGATGTTTCTCCCTGATGCCGCCACCTGGTGCAGATTTGGAGGGATTGTCCTGCAGCTCAGAGTCTCTCCTCCCTCAGGAAGTCCCTCAGCTATTTCCTCTCCTCTCCGTCTCTCTGTTTGTTTCTGCTCCTCCTCTCTGCCACCCACCTCCTCCAGCAGGCTTCAGGGTTTGGCCTTTGTCTTAGAGCCGCGGTGCTACCTTCCAAACTTACTGTTATCTTTTACTGATAAATGATTGATATCGTGTCGTCGCCCTGACTTTTGCACTTATCTGATGTTAACGGCGGAATTTCCCAGTTGAAGTGAAGGAAGAGAGACGGCTCCTCTAGTGGAGATTCTGTGCGTTACAGAAATGAAAAAAAAAACAAAAGAATATTAGAAACAAGATCAACCCAATAATCAATAATATATATATATATATATATATATATATATATATATATATATATATATATATATATATATATATATATATATATATATATATATATATATATATATATATATATATATATATATATATATATATATATATATATATATATATATATATATATGTATATTTTATCTTGTGTTGTTTCACTTACTGTAGTTGTATTGTGGTGGCTGTTCCATTTGGTATTTTATTTAATTTTTTTACAGCACTGTGTTCCAAGCTGAGTGTATAAAAAAATGACACATTGTATATTGTTGATATCATGAACATTGGACATGAATTTCAGCAGCACATCCTTTGCTCAAAAAATAATAACAACAAAGAAATCTGAGGAGCTGAAAGACTCACCGACTCTTTTCAGTGAGTCGAGCCAAAGGAACTGGTTCACTGAAAAGAGGTGGACTTCCTGCCACTAGTTAGCAGCACTAGCAGCTACTAGCAGCTACTAGCAGTTACTAGCAGTTACTAGCAGCTACTAGCAGCTACTAGCAGTCACTAGCAGTCACTAGCAGCTACTAGCAGTTACTAGCAGCTACTAGCAGCTACTAGCAGTCACTAGCAGCTACTAGTAGTTACTAGCAGCCACTAGCAGCCACTAGCAGCTACTAGCAGCAGGCAGCGGACAAAAGGCTGAAAACGCTCCAGAAGCTGACGAGAGCGTCTGCATCTTCTGACTGCCAGTGTTTATTAGGCAATTTGCCGCTCCGCCACGGCCACGTAACCTTTCCCAGGTATTGTTGGGGTGGGCCTGTGTGTGAGTGTGTGTGTGTGTGTGTGTGTGTGTAGGGGGGGGGGGGGGGGGGGGTGAGGCGCACCACTGACACACTGACGCTGAAGTGGAGCAACACTGGAGCAACGCAGCGGCCTGTTTATGTTGACGAGGTGCAGCTCCGTCTCCTCTGTCTCCTCATGCAAATGCAATCTAAACAGTAGGCTGTGGGGAGGGGGGGGGGGTGTGAGGGTGTGTGTGTGTGTGTGGGGGGGCAGCTAGCCCATGAGGGCTGCGAGCTGCAAACACTTTCCAACAGACGACGATCACTAATCACTCCCAGAGCAGTGCGGCGTGTAATTACTCTGCCAAACGTTTGCCTTTCACAGCTTAGCACCGGGAGCCCTGACCCTGCGCCTCCCCGGCCTCCTCACCAGCACCCAGGAGCAGCAGCAGGAGGAGGAGGAGGAGGAGGAGGTGGAGGACCTCCATCCCCACACACACACACACACACACACACACCAGGCCTCCCCACTCCACCCACCTCCTCTGCTTTTTCTTGAGCGAAGCTGAGCTCCCTCAATATTTAGGCAGCGCAGGGCAGGAAAGAGAGAGAGGGCGGGCGGGCGGGCGGGCGAGGGCGGGAGGGTGGGGTGGGGGGGGGGCTGGGGGATGAGTGAGGTCGCTGCTTCCGGCTTTGTGGGAGCCCATTTAAACAGACTTTGAAACCCAAGCCATCCTGAGATCAGAAATAACCTCGACTGCAGGCCAGCAGTCAGAGAGTCGCAGATTCTCTGAGGTTGAGCTTCCTGTTCCTCCAGCAGGAGGGGGGTGGGGGGGGGGGGGTTGCTAAAGGCAACTTCAAAGGCTTTAAATATTAATTATACGACAGGAAAGAATAATGCAACTCTGGCTGCTTTACTCTGTCCAATTTCTTTGTGCTTTTTCATTTTTGAAGCATTTATATTGTTTTTTTTTCTACTTTTATTTTCCATTGTCAGTGTGTGCAGGACATGGAAGCCCCGCCCCTCCCCCTGAGCCCCTCCCCCCCAGCCTTATTTACTCATATTAGCCATGCAGCTGTCAGTCTGCGCTGTGATCTGTCCTCTGTCTGGGTGAATGCTGATAAGATGACACAATGCAAATAGCGAGCGCGCGTCTTGGCGAGCAGGTAGTGAGCGCCGCCGCCGCCGCCGCCATCCCATAATGACTATTAGCTGGATTTCACAGCCTGCGTCTGATCTCTGCCAATGACAGGGGCCTTTTATGAGAGATGGGTGTGTCGCAGTGCTCCTCATCACCGCACACAATGGATGATTGTGTGCACATTTCTGCATCAAAATTTACAACGTAATATGGAAAAAAAATATCAGATTTTTTTTTCCTTCCTAATAAAATAGATTTGGACAGTAAAAAAAAATGTATCTCTCTCACTCTATATATATATATATATATATGTATATATATATATATATATATATATATATTTAGCCATCAGAATAGACACCAATGGAAGTTGAAAGCAGAGCTGATAGTTCCAACATATTACAGACTCATAATGTCTCCTTATCTTAATGTCATCCGCTCCATATTGCCGTGGCTGGGCCACTGTTGTGCAGATTCTTTTGGACTCGCCGGTGGCTCGACGTGCTCGTGCGGTCGTCCTGATCTTGCGAAGGCTTTTTCACAGCGGCCCCCGCGTTTTATCGCTGATGTAGTCCTTTCACTTCATCAGCCCGCTGTGACTAAAAATACACGAGGGATTAGCTGCACGGCCTTGCGGACCGTCTCCCTCGGCTGTGATAACGCAGTGATTGCTGCTGGTTGCACTCATCTGATGCTCTGCGTGTTCGGAACAAGTGAAGCATCTCTTTCCCTCTACGTATTTTGCTTATTAGTTCCAAAGGAGAAGAGAGTCTGATCTTTTCTTTTCTCTCTCTCTCTCTCTCTCTCTCTCTCTGGTGAAAATTTTGTGTTCTCCATTTTGCCTCCTTTTGTCGGAGCATTTTGCCGTGATGAAAACGACGGCAACCCCCACTGCTTCCCCTCCTCTATTCTGCACAAATTAGCTACGGTCCTGGAGGGCAAAATGACAAGAGGTTACTGGGAGACTGTGTGTTTAATTAATTGAAAAATGCTTAAATTGCTTTTACAGTTGTTATGTGGAGTGAAAAAGGGGAATCCTTGTTGCCAGTACTCAACCATAATTAGCACCCGGGGGAATGGAATATTTAGCATTAGCCCTGCCGCAGCACTTAGGACACAAATTTCTATTTTAACTCTGAAAGTGAGCCTGTCTTAAGTGCAGGGCTCTGTGTGGACAGCTGTGCAGAGGGGAACGGCGCAGGATATTTCAGCGAGACGCCCCAGTGGCACTGCGGCTCCTTCCAACATCACATGTGTAAGAGATATGGCAGTTGTATTCCCCAGGGCTCGGCATTACTCACAGTATTTAGTTTTCTAATTAGGCTGAGGGCCTTCGTCCGTGCTGCCACCACCACCACCACCACCACCACCTCGGGAGCCAATGAGAATTTATTCTTTTATATGTCAACTCTCTCTCTCCTGCTCGCTCTCTATGGGATACGGGGTGGAAAGGGGGAAGGAAAAAAGGGAGAGAGAGAGAGGAAGCCTGTGTGAAAATGAGAGGGATACACGCTTGTGGTTCAGGAGCAGCAGGAAAAACAGACCTGGGGAAAAGCCTTTGTTTATTCCAACTTTAATTACACATTGGCTTTAATGACTCCACTGGCACGTGTGTGTGTGCGTGTGTGTGTGTGTGTGTGTGTGTGTGTGTGTGTGTGTGTGTGTGTGTGTGTGCGAGGCCCAGTATGTAAGAGAGAGAGGCAGTGGAGGCCTAATGATGTGTAGTTCTGGGTGTCAGTGGGACCGGCGGAGGCTCACAGCCCAGTTTCTCTTTGCTTATTTGCTCCTAAACGCTCCCTCCTGGTTTGGGCCCGGAGGCGACAACGCAGGGCCGCGCCGGGCGACACGCAGGCAAAGCACTTGAACGTCTGCTCAGCCTCTTTTGCGGTAGCGCCGGGGCCATTTGGAGGCTTCGGCAGCTGACAGCAGCAACTGTTGGGACTTGTAAGTGTGCATCAGGTTACCCACTAATGAGAAGTAATAAGGGTTTCCCCGTTTCAGGACTTTCATCCTGTGTGTGTGCACGCCGCTGATTCAGACAAAGAGTCAGAGGAGGTAGAGTGGAACTTTAGTTTGACCTCCACACGCTTCCTGCGTGTGTGTGTGTGTGTGTGTGTGTGTGTGTGTGTGTGTGTGTGTGTGTGTGTGTGTGGCTGGAGAGAAAGAGGCAGAAGGTAATTAAAAGACTGTGGAGTGTGGATGATGATTTTAGCAGTGTGATCTACTGCTGCAGCCTCAGCCCAAATGACCGTCTTGGCTGAGTCTCTCCAGGGAGGGAGATACTAGGAGGCCGCTGTGGGCTGGAGATCCGTCCCTCTCCAAAATATAATATAGCACCAAGCCAGGAAGCCACGAGGCCATGAAGCAGCCACCACAAACACAATTTAAACTTCCAAACTTGGACGCTGCTGTGGGAGTGGTTCATTAGCACACTGCACTCATGGAGTCCTGCTAAATCAACACAAATAAACCTGGAGACCAACACACACACACACACACACACACACACACACACACACAGCATGCACGGCACTTTACTGACCACTGTGTTTATTCTCTTTGGCCTGTAAAACAAATTCTACAGATTATTCAGAGCTGGCAGAATGAGAACGCTGGAGCAGGAGGAAAGAAATGAAAAAAAAAGAAAAGCCAGGGCGTAAAATTACAGCCCATCAACTGCAGGCAATATTTCCCTCCAGAGGCAAATATGTTAATTGGGCCTTTCTAAAGTAGCTCCAACCTCAGGTTATTTAATTTCCCCCAAAGCCTCGGCAGCACCGCACTTTGAGGGAGCGAGTGTTAAAGTGGGCGGCGCTGCGAGACGGCCATCCAGGGAAAAGAAGCAGCGCTGAGGAAGGGAGGAAGGGAGGAAGGGAGGATGATGAAGGAGGAGAAGACAGAGTGAGGGACTTGGGTTTCACACACATATTTCAATGCGTCTGCGTGATTGACGCTGCAGCAACACAAAAACACACAAACTGCTGGTCTCAATGCAATTGGTGTTTGACCTTCAAAATAAAAGCAGATAAGATGAACAAAAAAAAAAACTAAAATTCTTCTTCTTCATAACCGTCACGTAATTGCTTGTGTGTGTGTGTGTGTGTGTGTGTGTGTGTGTGTGTGTGTGTGTGTGTGTGTGTGTGTGCGCGCGCAGCTCGGTCCTGCTGCCTGGTTATAAAGACATCCTGGCAGGGTCCCAGGGCAGCCACATCGCCTACACACACACACACACACACACACACTGGGCTCACCAAAAGTCTTTGTGGTGAACCACTGACCGTGCTGCTCCCTATTTAACTCCAGCCCAGCAAATAATGTGTCAGAAAAAGATTATTGATAGGCCATAAAAGAGGAGCCAGAATGTTTGTTGCCTCTCTGCCTCAACTTTACACAACAATGCAAAGTGCTAAAGCATCACTTTGAATGCGGCGCTGCCCCTGAAAAGAGGCCACGGCGTTCACTTCTCTCCATCGTCCAAGTGGGAAGAGGAAAAAAAAGAGGAGTTACAAGCGCAACAACAATAACTGCTGTTTGTTTAAGAAGCTGCTCCTCTCGTTTCTCCTCCTTTTACATTGGAAAGGAAACATTGTTGCAAGAAGGCCGTGGAAATCTCGCCCGCGTGTCTTTTCAAAAAGGAGAAAGGGAGATAAAAATAATTCCTGCTGGCGGGGAGAACATTGGAAGTGTGCTCTCAGCAGTACTGAGTCATTCTGCCAGCGGTCCTCCAGACGCCGCTTCAAGCCTCGCTGCTCGGCCGGCCTCCGTGTGGCCGCGCTCCCTTCTCACACTCGCCGGGGTTGAAGCTGTATTTACACAATTAACGGCACGCACTCGCTGCAGCCGAGTGTGTGCGGCTCACTGAGCCTGGGCCAGGACTCACCGGTGACACAGTGGCAACGTGCACGGAGCAAGCGGTCGGGGTGTCGGGGTGAAAAGGGGCAGCGGCGGCAGCCTGCGAGCCAATCAGCAGCCTCAGCTTCACACCTTCACACCGGCGGCCGCCGCCCCCCAGCTTTCAAAGCTAACCTGGAGCAGCGGCGGAGACAACAACGCTGTTGTGTTGTCACTGTGTGTGTTTTTGCTCTTTTTTAGGGGCGGGTGGGGGGGGTTTGTGCGTAAAAAGCAGTTTTTTTCTGCCATAAGAACTGTGTTTATGTTCACTGCAGGCAGAATTCACAGTGTGTGTCAAAGAGCTGCAGGCGATGCAGCAACACACTGGCAAACTGCAGAAACACTCACAATAATACACAAAGATGTTTGTAAGAGGCCCCACAATTTCAGACGTAACTGCTGTGTGTGTGTGTGTGTGTTACGCTGATTTTTTTTTTTTTTTTCTCAACTTCCACATTTTGCAACTGACATTACAGGGTTGTTCTGTGGGCGAGAGGCAGATCTAACTTATACAAAGCCAGACATAAGCAGGGTATCATCACGTATAATAGGAATAATGGCCCTTTGATTTCTGGATTTTTCCATGGGAACACCTGTCACTTTTTTCTGGCAAGGACACACCCCAGCACCAGGTCTCCTCTGGCAGCGCTGGGGGAGGAGTGTGTGTGTGTGTGTGTGTGTGTAGGTAGAGAGAGAGAGTGTGAGATGAAACAGCCGCTGCCTCAGTCAGTGATCACACAGACAGAGGAGGTGAGTGACAGACAATACCTGCTGTAAAATTCCCTCACATCTCTGCTGATCTGTATTCACAGATCTGGGCCGCAGCCGCAGCGCTGACGCTTCTGTGTTGGCCCGCCGCTGCCACCGCCACCACGCTCACTTTCCCACTCTTGCAAGTCGCTACACAGTCCCCCCCCCTCCACCCCCCCGTCTTTCCCTCTCCTTCCCAAAATATTTGCCGTCTTTTGTTCTGCGTCTAAATGAAGCCTGTGATCGCGAGGCGGCGAGAGCCGAGCGGAGCTTTTCTGACAAATGTGGACTTTTTCTTTTTTTTTCTTTTTTTTATCCTTTTCCTTTCCCCCATCTCACCGTCTAATCGCACCTAATTCTGCTCCTTCAAATGCAGAGCTCCCCTCTTTTGAGCGCCTCTTACAAGTGGAATACCCCGGAGGTGATCGCCTGCTGTGTTTCTCCAGGCCGACCCGGTTCTATTGGCGGGGCCGCGCGGTGAAAACGCCCACGTTAAATAGTTTATTTGCTTCTCCCACCTGCTCACGTCACTCACGTGCCTCTCCGCTCGCTCCTCCGCACTCTGGCGTTCAGCGGGAGTGCGAGGCTGCCGCCGCTCCGCTATCAGTGGCATCACAGCGGCCCTTGATGACTGACTGCAGGCCCGACACTTCCTGGAACCCGAGCCGCCTCACAAAGAAAACACGCGCACTCCGAGGACGCCGCAACACAGGCGGCGCTCAAACCGGATTAGGTTTGTTGTGGCAGATCTGGGTTTGGGGTTTGACTCCAGTAATGCGTCGTTTAATTTCTCCGGGAATTGTTTTGACAAAACAAGTTAGCGTAAAGTCGGAAGTGTCGTCTAAAACAAAAGAGACGGCGTGAACCCTGCGCGTGTGTGTGTGTGCGTGTGCGTGTGTGTGCGTTTTCTCTCTCTTATTCCGTCTCGGCGCTCATGTGAAGCATGTGTCAGTCATCAGCCAAGTGTTACAGTTGGAAGTGACATCAGAACCCTGGAGGGCTTGCACTGCCAGAGAGGCTGTTTGATTTGGTTCCTGAGAAAAGAGAGTCGAGTGGAGAGAAAGCAGCAGCTTCCCTCTCTCTGTTGTTGTTGCTGGGAAAAAAAAAAAGAAAAAAAAGAAGAGGAATCTTTCCATCCAAACACTGGGGATGAAGTGGAAGGTGCTGCTGCCACACTTTTTACTGGATCTTTATCATTGTGGCTGTCAGCAGAGCTAAATGCCGTGATTTGTGTTGCTAAATTACACAGTTAGCGTGACAAGGGCAATTATTGTGACGCTGGCTGCTCGCACATGGAGAAATGTTTGTCAGCCGTGATTATAATTACCGTCATTCTGCCGCGCTGGGGCTGAGTTCAGTGTTTGCTCTGATTGACCTGCGCGTTGGAACGCCTTTTCCACCGCGGCGCTGTGCTTTTGCACCCGGGGGGGTGGGGTGGGGGGGGCGTCAGAGCAGCCCAGCTCAGCGGCCGAGCCGGGAGCGGACAGCCGGGCTTAGCCGTCCGATTGGCCGGAGCCCCGGCGAGCTGCTCTCGATCCCCTGCTTGTCTGGGGCTGGAGGTGACGACGCCCGCGGCGGCCAGAGATTGATTGGCCGGGGAGACACGCGTGGCCAGAATGAGCTGCTGGCTCTTTCAAGTCGTCCACGCAGATGGAAATTGATATATCGCTTTAAGCCCTGGAGCCTATTAAAGGAGCCCCAGTCAGGTTAATGTGATAGCCTCCGTCTTACCCCCGGACCCCCCCGGACCCCCCCGGACCCCCCCCCCCGACCCCCGGCCGGGTCAGCTCTAATTCCTGCAATCTCCTTTTAGGTTTTCCCATCAGCGACGTTCCTCCATCAGAGGCTGCGTCAGCCGGCCAGACGCTGGCGGCCACGCTCACTCTCTCGCTCACTCTCTCACTCACTCTCACTCTCCAGGAGTGATTTAAACCACCGGCCGCCACCTTAATCACCAGCCAGAGGTCCCTCTTGTGTTTGCTTTGCCAGTCGACAGGCTGAACAGTGGCCTGAATGCAACCTGGACCGTCTTCTCCACCCAAAAGTCTCTCTGTCCAATAAGAAAGCCAGCACCAGCAGCAGCACCAGCAGCAGCAGCAGCAGCAGCAGCAGCAGCAGCAGCAGCAGCAGCCTCAGCAGCAGCAGCAGCAGCAGCAGCCTCAGCCTCAGCAGCAGCCTCAGCAGCAGCCTCAGCAGCAGCAGCAGTAGCAGCAGCAGCAGCTCCCTCACTCTGGGCCCGGCCGAGGCGCCAGGTTACAGCCCCGGCCCATCATTCATTTTTAATTGCATGCAGAACATTGACATTAAAAATGCAGAGCGATGTCTTCTGACTTCAGACACGGCGTATTTATTATCATCGAGCCTTTGTGTGGGGGGGTCAGTGCACCAGGAGCCGCCAGGGCTGCGGGCCGTCCTGCCGCTCGCCTTCACCTCGGCCGCTCCTCGCTCTGATTGGCTGCCGCTGCGTCCCAGCCATGGAGGAGGTGGCTCCCCAGAACAGGAATCAAAAAGGGAACGATGGACACATGGTGCCACTGAGGGCGGCTCGGTGTGTGTGTGTGTGTGTGTGGGGGGGGGGGGGGGGGCAGCAGCCGATGACGCCGTCTTCCCCTCAGTGACGCTGTGCTGGTTTCCTCTCTGCTCTGTGAGTCACTGGAACCCTTGGGCTGAATCACAGCGGTGCCCGTGAAGACCGCACAACTCTGGGAACGCTGTTGTTGACGTTGGGCCAAATGTTTGTGGCGGTTCCTTTTCGAACCGGCCCGGGGGGGGGGTTTGGACGTCGCGACGGAAACCCCGGGAAGACAAACGAGTCTCCGGCGTCTTCTTCCGTCCGCTCTGCGTCCGCCGCGTGGAGGTGAATCCCACGTTTCCCATTATTTCCCCCTCCCGAGACGTCGCGGCGTGGCGTCCGTCAATTGGATTCAAAGAAATGTGCTCCATTACTGCCGCCCGGCCAGCAGATGTTCAGCTTTTTGTGAGTTGAATTCCTTTATCATGTTAATGCCGCTGTTTTGTCACATGCACCATTTCCATCTGAGTGGGCCGGAAACATCGTCAGAATGGATCTGCTCTCCGTCAATGAGGCCCACGCCTGACATTCAATGAGATGAGAAAAGTGAGAGGGGGGGGGGCTTTGAATGGCGAGTGGCATGTGACAATCACGGGCCGGCGCCTCCCGGTAGAAAGAGCGGCACAATGCGCCGCGGCGCCGCGCTTGTGTTTCCCGCCGTTATTGTCACGCTTTGAAACACATCCACCGCCAACAATGAAGACATTTTGTTGTGCTAATCGTCTCTCGCCCCGGAGCCGCTCAATCCAGGAAATCCATCAGTCCGCTCCAGTTTGCCTCTTATTTTAACGTTAAGTTCAATCATACATGGTGCATACAAAAACACATTGGTGGATCTGCTTATAGAATGAATGCTGAAATCCTGTCAAGTCTCAACAAAGCAGGGAATATGTTAAAAGTTGTTTTTCCAGACTAGATTTCCCTCGATGTCGAGCTTCATCAGACCTTAAAGGGCCGCTGACGGGAGACTCCATGGGTTCAAGGAGCCTCTCCTCACTGCACACGCACAGCTCCACCTCACAAACGGCCAGAACATCCCACCGATGATGCAACTCCAGGTGCAGCAGCAGGGTCCGGACGTTTTGGCCCGTTTGAGGAGGACGGGCAGATGGCCTTGTGGAGATCAGAACCGGCCAGCGGAACCGCCCAGCGGAAGGAGCTCGCTGCTGCGCTGAAGGAGGCTTCCCTGGAAGGTGGAGCCAAGGCTTCCTTCCAGGCTCCATGGCTCCAGGAGGAGGTGTGGTGGAGCAGAGCGATGGTCTGAAGAAGTGAGAGGGGTCGTCAGGAAGACACCTGCCTGTCGGGAAGCAGGGACGGAGAAAAGTCTTCTCCTCCTCTTCTGTCGGCTCTGCTGAAAGAGAGAGCGGAGCTGCAGCAGCTGCTGACTGGACCCAGTCTGCAGCAGAACCAGGCCTTCATCTCCAAAGCCCTCTGTGACTGCTGGGCCAGAGTTGTGGAAATGATTGGGTCCAAGTAAATTACTTAGTAACAATAGTAATAACAACAATAACAATAATAATATTGATAACAATAATAATAATAATAATAATAATAATAATAATGATAATAATAATATTGATAATAATAATACTAATAATAATAATAACGATAATAATAATAATGATATTGATAATAATAATAATAATAATAATAATAATAATAATAATAATAACAACGATAATAATAATAATAATAATAATATTGATTATAATAATAACAGTAAAAATAACAATAATGTAATTAAAGTGACCAAGAGGAACTTTACAGTCTACAGAATAAACTGTATTATAATATAGTATGATGTATGTTATGATTCCTCTATCAGTAAACCAGACCCTTGTGTGATTTCTATTAATAAAAGGTTTGCTTTGGTTTCATTTGCTTGTGTTCTTCCTGGATTCAAGGTTTGCCAGATTGTCTTCATTTTACTGTGTCAATATAATGTAGTTTTGAGGTCTAAAACCTTGAACTGGACAAAGAAAAATTAATCATCAGATAAATATACAGATATTTAAAGCTTAAAGGTTCCGACAACACCAAACACTCCACACATTAAATCAGGTGCTTATTTGCCTCCTGGAAAAGAGGATTAAAAGCTACGGTTCAACACATTATGAGTCTTCAACATATTTTTAATAATCATGTTTAATACATAAATAAGAAAAAACATATTAAGGTTTCTCCTAAATCATTTTTTCTAATCAATTTGCCGCATGCTTTCCTTCTCTTATCGTCCTGGTTAATTCAAGGCTGTCGTATTTCTGAAAACAATTGTTTGTAATAGTAGAAGATCTTCTGGGTTATTTCTTAATGTGCTCTTAAAAAAAAAAAAAAAAAAAAGTAATTCCAGATCCTTTATTAATGCTACACATCCGTTGAGAAGAAAGAAATGACATGAAAATCCTTTTCTAAACTGAGTCAAAAGAATTGATTTTACCGTGAGTGATAATATTTCATAATGCAGCATCATTCTACTCATTCAATAGAACAATGCTTTTGCATTGACTGGTTACAATATTATATTTTACATTCATATCCAACCATTTTAAACCGGGAAACACACCAGTGTGTTTTAGTTTGGATTTGCATCACATTTGACCAAGAATCTTCTACAACCGCTCTGGCTGTTTTTTCCCCTTCACATGATGTGATTCTGCGAGCGTGCTGCAGTGGTGGTCTCTGGCCAGCATCACGCTGAGTGAGGCTTCTTAGCGTGTTTAAACAACGTGCAGTGAAGGAAACTTCCCCCGCATGCTTTTACAGTGCTGCGGCTCAAAGGTCTGAGGGATGGACGTTTGTCCGTGTTTAGATTTGACCACGGTGCTTATAGACTTCATGTGATCAGCGGGCTGGATGTGATTGAAGCGGACACACACTCCGAGTGTGTATCATGTGTTTGTGTTTCTGGCAGGCTGGGAGTAAGTGGCTGAGTGCGTCTACATGTTCTGGATCTGCATCTGCGCCTGCATGTCTGCATATCTGCAGCCGTGTGTGTGTGTGTGTGTGTGTGAGCTGCACACTCACTGTGCATGAGGGAGTGTGGTGGCAGAGCGCTCCTCTGATAGGCCGGATCCAGGGTGCACTGAAGCCTTTCGCATATATATGGAATTTTTGAATATCTAAACCATTATTTAGCATCCAAATCAGTTCTGCTTGTCTGACTGATGGACAATTTCAGTGTGACCCCGCTCTTTTTGCATGTGACCTATACTGTCGGGATTCTTGCATATTGTTTGGCTGTTCACACTGAGTCTCTCCCGCTTTCCCCCTCTTTCATCCTTTTAGCATGCTCTCTTTGTGTTGGAATCCATGCAATATTCATGGCCGGACTGCGGCTCCGCCGTATCTTTATGTACAATTATTGGCAGGCGTCCTGTTATGTCGAGCCATCTTAATAGCAGCTATTGGGCTCGGTTAAGTGTGACTTCAGATTTTTCTGACAGTTTAGCCGCTCGGCGGTGTGCAAAGATAAGGCGGGGCCATTATATTTGCAGATTGTGCAGCGCGCTTGCCTTTTTAGCTGACCATTAATATTGATAAACGTAAATAATGCGTCGCGCATGAGGGAACGCCGTGTCGGCCCAAATACACAATCTGCTGCACTTTGAGATTTTTTGTTTTGTATTTTTTTTTTTTTATTTTTATTTTTTTTGCGTTTTCAGATGCAGCCATAATAATGTGTGTCGCTGTCTAATTTCATTTCCCTCGCCATCGGCCTCCTGCAACCCTGGCCTGCCGGGCCTGCGTCAGTGACACCAACAGGGTGAATAGTGTGGTGTTAGTCTCCATCAGGAGCGGCGCTATTGGCAGGTGGAGTAATTGGACATTATCACCCCCCCCCCCCCCCACCCCTCACCCCCCAGCAGGGTGGTGGAGGCCCTTGGAGTGAGTGTGGCCCCCAGCAGGCCCTGTAAATCCCCTTTACTGTTCTACAGAAGTAAACCCCACCCCCACGACCCCCCCCCCCCCACACACACACACACACACACACACACACACACACACACACACACACACCACAGCAGCAGCAGCGGCGCAGAGCAGTTTAAGGAGAAGAGATTCACCAATCAGGCGGTGCGGTGCTGAGTGGCTGCTGCACCAGGGAACCACTCTGGGTTTAATATTAACCCCCCCCCCCCCCTCACACCGAGACCTGTGTGTGTGTGTGTGTGTGTGTGTGTGTGTGTGTGTGTGTGTGTGTGTGTTAGAGAGTCCATTTCCTGTGTGTGCGTCTTCATGTTTACTCATTTGTACCAGTCTTCCTGTTAACCCCCCCCCCCCCCCCCCCCAGCAGCCAGCCAGTGGCGGGCCGAGGGGCGGGGGGGACGGCGACACCTCCGGGTGGAACTGCTGGACCTCCTGCAGACTCCCTGGCATGCTGATGTGTGAATGTGAGCAGCGAGGCTCCAGCAGGGTTGACTGCTAATGGGAGGGAATTGGTGCGAGTTTGGAGCGAGTGAACGAGCAGCGGACGCAGCCAGACGCAGCCATCCTGCAAAATACATACACACAGACGCAAACAGATAAATAAATGAAGGAGTGGAGGTGTGGACGCAGACACTCTCCCGCCTGCAGCGAGGCCTCGCTCTCATTAGCGCAGAGGAGAGGAACGCCTTCTCTTCTCTTCTCTTCTCTCAGGTGCTTCTCACTCAATATTAGTTTGATCTGCGTCTGGCCCACAAATGATTGGCTTGATGTAGCGCACATTTGTTTGGACAAACCCGGCACAGTCAACTACAAAGGGCTTTTCATTCAGTTTTTTTTTTTTTTTTTTTTCCGACGGTGCTGGAAAAGCTCCTCTCTCTCTTTCTCTCTCCCTCTCTCCCTCCCATCCCTCTTTTTTTTTTTTAAACTTGGCTGATTTAGCGAGCGTTTAAAGCGACTGATCTCTGAAAATGAAGAGAGAGAGAGAGAGAGAGAGAGAGAGAGGGAGAGAGGGACTGTGTGTGACGCCGTGGCTGGCTCTCTTTCTGTTTGACAAACAGTGAGTGCAGTCAGTCAGGCCTCTCTGTCCACAACCCCTCGATGACTGTTGATGGCTATAAATAGCACTTGACATGCAGCCGCTGCTGTTTTTCTTGTCGGAGGGGAGAGAATAACACGGGCCATTCTGCTTCATATATTTTCACTCATTAGCTTCTCTTTGACAAACGAAGCCCCCCCCCTCCCTCTCTCTCTCTCTACTCTCTCTCTCCCCCCCCCCCTCCCTATCGGAGCTCTTAGTGGGGCTCTGTCAAAAGCGAGACCTGCTTTATCTCCATCCATGAAGTTAGGAAAGCTGGCAAAGCTGTAAATTTGGACGCCCTTCGTTAGCAGAGCTCCCCCGGCTGTAATTCATCTCAATCCTCAGCGGTCTTTAGTTCCCTTTCAGAGGCTATAAAGAACTGCCTAGCACTGACTGGGGGCCGGGGGGAGTCGGGGGGGGCTGGGGGGGTCAGGGGAGAGTCGGGGTGGGGGGGGGAGTGGGCTGGGAGTCGGGGGGTTACCGGAGAAGGGCTGGTGTTTGAGGGGACAGTCCAGGCTCTGTGACACATGGGGGTCAGGTGACAGAGCTGGAGATGATATATAGATGCTGGTGTGACACGGTGCTAACAAGGCTGGCTTTTACAATGACCCCCCACCCCCACACCCCCCGCCCTCTGTCTCTCCTTCACTTTCAATCATCACTTGTCAGGATGTTGGCTCTTTGGAAAACTCTAACGGGCTGCTTCCAGATCAGTTGGCAGGGAGAGCACAGAGTCCTGTGGAGCAGCCAGGGTTTGGACATGGCTGTCTGGAAATGGGGCTAAAAAAGAAAAACACACACATGTTTAAAAATGAATCTATATGTCTGCTTCTACATCATCATTCTCATTTTGTCAAAGACAATAAAAAAAAAACTTTCTTTTTTTTTTCAACTTGATTTTATTTTGCATGTTTTGTCTTGTTGGAGAGTCATTTATTAATATAATAAATGAATCAATTGCCCAGCAGAAATGTTCAAACGTTGCGCTGTGTTTTTCCCTTTCTGAACTTTGAGAAGACGACAACCCACGGGTTTGGGTTCGGGCCTCTGACGCCAGAAGAAGCCACAGGCTTTGCGACGGGAAACTAATCATAAGGTGTTATTATATCTGTAAACACATGCCACATTCCAACCTTCTTACACATCATTCCACAACGTTGACGGCTCCGTCTTCTCATTTCAACCCGCACATGAAAGCCAAGTTGCCGGGACACCCCGGTGGCTGCAGTGTGTCTGTGCAGGCACCTGTAAAAAAACCTCAATCAAAAATCAGGAGCTCTGAGCCGATTGGCTGCGTGGGAGCCGACTGGCCGTGCGAGTGTGTTGGATTACAGTGTGAACTTTGTGTAACTATGTGCTCTATGTTTGCAGTCTGGTGGACCCGTGAGCCTGTTGGCCTTGATTTAGGGAGCGAGGAAGACAAACTCTGCCCATGCGTGCGTTTCTTAGTGGATGCTTTGGATGTGCACCGCAGTTAACCAGCAGCCTTCAGTACGAGGCATGCAGAACCAACAGGAACGTGTCCTTGCACATTGCCTTTGTTGCCATGTGTGTCCAGTGGGAAGGCAGCCAAGAAAACCTCTCTTCAATTTATAGATTTGTCACTTTCAACTTCAGCGTTCAGTTCGAGACCGAGTCGCTGGGTTGTTTTTACTGGAGCTGCAACATCTGGGTCCACAGTTGTGGGGTTAAAAGAGAGGACGGCTGCTTTAGGTCAAAACCTAAAAATAGGAGTCGTCTGAAGCTGTGCCACAGGCAGCCAGGAAGTGCTTTGATTTCTCTTCCGCCCCTTTCTGATTTTATAAGAATATTCAATAAAGCTTGGGAATCTGGCAAACAGGTGGCAGGGCTTAGGTTCCCTCACAGTGCTTAAGTAAACTTCCTCCTACATATTTTAGCATCATAAGGCCCAGCAACCCATAGGAAGCCGTGCTGTTCCAGTGCTTGCTACACAACCCCTGTGTTTCCTTGCAGTGGAAGAATGTCTCGCACTGCATGCTGCTATCAATGGCAAAGCCAGCAACTAAACTTACACATACATAAGTGTGTCTCTGTTTGTTTCATCATAATGCAATGGGGTGTGTGCACTTCAGTGAGTGTATGAGAGTGTGTGTTTGCGAGGGTGTGACGCACGCTGTGGCTGCTGGAGGTAACATGAAGCCAGACTCATGGCCCCACCTGTCCCTGGTTGTGGACAGACGAGGCCTGGCTGCCATGCGCTCCATTCATCCGCGTTGCTAACGCTAATACAAATGCTAACATTAGTACTAACATTAGCTACTGTTCCTGTTTCGCCCCGTCAGCCCCATGCCATTCCCTCGGCCCGAGCCAAGAGGGAGACGGTCCCTGCTGTTGCCGTTGCTGTTGACTCTTTATACAACACGGTGGGAATGAAGGAGATGAGAGTGTGTGAATGAAGTGGACTACAAGGCCCGGGTTCCTCCAGTGTCCTCCTTGTACCAGTCCCCAGGCCTGGCTGAGTGCCAGAGATGTACCAAGACATAGGGAGCGATGCCAAATTAAACAGGCCAGTCAATTTGCTTTGGTCACTCCTGAAGGACACAGCTGGAAGGATTTGGTAGCCCATCATAACTATCTAGAAATATCGGTCATTGGCTCGGGCCACAAAGAGAGGGAGATGAGATAAACAAATGTACTGTACAGATACAAGTGCATTAACAGCCCAGACCAAGTTTGACCCATCCGTTCAGCCATCATTTCCTTCTACTGGTCCAAGGCTGGCAGCCAGCCAGGACATGTAACCCACCCAGCGAGTCCTGAGAGTCCTGGACCTTCCGGGACCTTCCGGGACCTTCTGGGACCTTCCAGGACCTTCCGGGACCTTCCGGGACCTTCCAGGACCTTCCAGGACCTTCCGGGACTCCCACCCAGCTCAACGTACTTGGCACAACTCTCAGGAGAAGTGTTCTGTTGGGATGCCAGAACCCATTGATTCTGCACCCTTGTCCTTGTGGTTGGTACCCAGTGCCTGAGATGATGGAGACAGACTGCAGAGGTTTGCCTCACAACTGGGCTTTCTTTAGTACAGCGCTGGAATCACCACATACTGTATGCTGCCCTGCGCACCTTGCTTCATTTCCACAGTCATTGTCAAGCAGATCCGAAGACCCTTCAGCCCCAGTGAGCTCCTTGTCTTGCCTGTGCCTCACCGTCCTGCCCATGGACATGAAGAACCGGGTCGGAGACACTGGCTGAATCCACTGTTTCAAGATCCAGTGTGGCAGCCTCAGTCGGGTTAAGTTCTGGTTCTGGTGGCCAGTCCAGGCCTGATAATGATGCATGTCGCTCTCTAAACCACTCGTTGTCCATCTTGGTGGAAACTCGAATGCAACATTGGAGGAACATGAATTTTGCGACATTGCAGACGCTCCTGGAAGCACTGCCAGGACCAATGTGTTCCCAGTGTGTGACTTTGTCTGTCATGTTGCCATTTACTCATCACTTCACTGTTGGCCCTGCACAACTTTCCCTCAGTGGCCCATTAGAAGGGCGTGGGGAGTGAGTTTGTGTTGCAACACTGCTACTACTTGTGGAGCGTTGCCATGTCTTAACTGTTGCTCACTTACTAATGATTCTTTTCTCATGGTGCTGTTGGTGCTTGACAGGATCTTCCTCTTGTCGTGTTGCCAAATCTGAGACACCAGGCCCTGGTCCGCCCTAGGAGAAGGACGCAGGTCCTGACACGACCAGGAATGATCTCCTCTGCTCGTTCTCTCGATTATTACTAAGCACTTTTCTAATTGCACACATTAGAGTGTCACAGGCCTTTGTGCGGATGATTGTGCGGCTTGTCGCACTCCACCCAACTCTGTTACATAAAAGACACAAACACAAAAACTACTTCAGTTCTCAAGCAGGTGTGACCTTCTTACATGAATAAAGAAAGGCGTTCAAAACGTAGGCGTCATCTGCATATTGGAACATTTTCCCAACAAATTTGCTTTAATTTGCTGGGGAAATGTGTTGCAGAGGAATAGGCAGCGCTGTGTCTGGGAGTCGCTGGTCTTCTCCCTCCCTGCTGTGTAATTACAGCGTGTTTTCTTTTGCCAACATGCATCCTAGAATTAGCAAATGAATGCTTTAACCTCATTGAACTTCCACAGTCTTCCCATGCACCTCCCTCCCCACTACATTGCAGTGCTTTGGAAATGAACACAGCTGCTAATGACCTTTAGCATTACTGGCAGGTTTTAAGTGTGATCACTGAGTGTATGTTTCAGCGTGTTGTCCTGCGCCTCGGGAGATTACAGTAACGATACCAATTAGGCCCATCTCATTAGCCAGAAACTCCACTGCGTCACTCACATTAAGGACTCTCTAATCTGACAGTCATAGAAATGCTCTTGTGCCCTGTGTGCATGCTCATGTCTTTGTGTGTGTGTGTGTGTGTGTGTGTGTGTGTGTGAGAAAGAGAGACAAATTGTGTGGCCTTTCATTTTGTTAACTGTGGGTTTTATGTATGACCTATTAACTCTCAAAGTGTGGGTGCGTGTGCATGCAAGTGTGTAAAGCTATATAAGCTTAATTACCAGTCAAGGATCAGACACGGCCTCTATATGTAGACCCTCCCTGAGCACACACACACTCACACACTCACACACACACACACTCACACACACACACACACGAAAGCAGCGCCTAACTGCTTGTTTGGAATTTTTTTGAGGCTGATGATTTATTTATGAAATGTTGAAAGAAAGAGGGAGCATCGTGCTGCAAACACACACACACACACACACACACACACACACACACACACTCTGATTGTAGGTCTCTCCTCTTTTCCGGCCGTCCTATTTTTTCCTTAACTTGCAGTTTAAAGCAAAGTTACATTTCCAAATCATTCCGATCCCTCGTGGCAAAACCTTGTTTGTGTGTTTGTTGTTTTTTTTTAACAGTTAGCTCACAATGAGAACTCCACTCCTCACTTCCTCTCAGCTGCTTTCTATCTTACCGCATCACATTTTCGCAGACAATAAAGTGGCTCAGCGCCGGCCCCTCCAGGACGACATGTGATTAGTGTCTATTGAAGATCAGAGGGTGAGCAGGAGGAAGTGCCCTGCTGATCTGGGTGCTGAGTGCCATGTTATCTTTGGATGAGTTTGGCCGCCCCGCTGGCACTCAACAGGCCCTATTACTGTATCAGAGCCCTTTAAACAGGCTCTAAACCGGAGCAACGTGGCTTCATCCACCCCCAAATGAAGCCAGAATTTGCTTTCAATGGCATTTATTAATTTGGGAATAAGTACGTCTGCCCCCGCTGTGTAATGCAGCGTGACTCAGTCTGTGCAGTCGAGTCAAGCGTCTTTCCCTCCAGCAGAGAGGCTCATGCGTCGTTGCCACTGTGTCTCATTCTTTAATCCAGCAATTTGATTATGACAGCAACTTTTCCTCATTGCCTGTTGCACAAAACAATCTGCGCTCACTTCCTTGTGAATGTACCTGCTGCAGCAGAAGGATGTATGACTGCATTTATTGAATATTCTTTTTGAGGCAGTTGCAGTCACCACCTCGCCCCCCTCTCCCCTCCCCCCCGACGTTATATCTTATGAATATTACACATGGCTTTGGTTTAAACTGCTCTTACAGTTAAATGTGTCCATTGACTGCACAATTCCATTGAAATGAAGTTGTGATAATGGATTATTCTGCCTGGCGCAAGCCCTTTCAATTTCATGCTGCGCATTTATTTCCCTGTCAAACCCCTCATATTCCCCCCCCGCCCACCCCCCCGTCTTGAGATTAAGTGTGTTTCCTTTTCCGCATAACTGCATTATTTTACTTTTTACTGACACAACATTGGAGAAACGCTTACTTTGACTTCAGTAAGTCCCACTAATGCCATTTAACCCTGTGTTTCCCCTTTCTCTGCCACTCGGTCTCATTAGGTCAGGATTAACAGGGGATTACTGTAGCCACGGGCTACTTGCTCTTTAACACTAATAACTTTGAGAGATGCTCTATAATTTCATTTTGAACGCCTGGGATGAGTCTAAACAGGCGGGGGTGTGGGGTGGGGGGTGGGGGGGGCCTTGGCAGCTAATCAAAGGAAAGAACTCGGGGACGGCTTTGATAGCGGAGCACTTTGCACCCGGCCTTTCATTTACACCCTCGCAGGCAGCAAATTAAAATTGGCATCTTAAGAGAAATGCATCGTTTTCTCTTTGGTATTTATCATTTAGTTGCTTTCCAGGATGAGAAGAACTCCAGTTCCTGTTCTCATCCTAAAGCAGCAGCACCGAGTTCTGATGCATTGTTCTCCTCTCTGGATTCACTCTCTTTCTTCTGTCTCTTCCTCAGCGTTCAGCTTCCACTCGCTGGCAAAGAGGTGGAGGAGGAGCCAACGCTGGGCTCACAAGGTGGGTTAAAAAGACTTTATGAGTGTGTGTGTGTGTGTGTGTGTGTGTGTGTGTGCACGGGAGTGGAACACATCAGACTGAATTGGCAAACACACTGGGCCTATGCGTGGTGGGTTGTGTGACAATCACGCCATCAAACCCAGGAGTGGCTGTGATGCGGGCGCTAGCACAGTCTGTCAGCGGCAGGATTCCCCGTTCCCGGGGAGGCTTTGTGGGTTTGTTGTAGGTCCCCGGCGCTGCGGCAGCTGCTGCCGATGTCTGTGTTGTTGTTTTGGGTGGGCGAGATCAGTGCTGCGAGAACAACTGAGCAACCCGCCGCAAAATATCTGCCGTTGATCATCGTTCGTCTCTCGCCGCGGTGATCCGTCACCTCGTCCGCCCTCCGAGAGAGACGGAGGGAGGGGAGGGGGGGGAGGGGGGGGGGGGGGGATCAAAAAAAACAAACAAAAACAAAATCAAACACTTTGCTCTCAAAACTCTGAAATATGGAGAACGGCGTCGGCGAGTAAATTGCCGTCTTCCTGGGTTTTTATTTGCGCGGCTGCTGAGTCTTGCTAACAGCCAGCAGGCCAGCAGACGACAGGGGAGTCGTGTCAGTGGCGTGGAGCGGCGGCGTGGAGCGGCGGCGCTGCCTGCCAAAATGACACTCAAGTGAGCTGTAATGACTACATTGTTTTTTTTTTTGTTTTTGCTCTCGCCTTCTTCTGAGCAGCAGGCGAGCGGCGGCCTGGTAAGCTGGCGGCGTGCTGAAGTCTGTGTGCGCTGAGAACTTAAGGAGTTGTGAAAGTTTAAAGAGGGCTTTTCTTCTCCGCCTGATCCTGCCTGATGTTTCCCAGGCTGCCTTTTGTGTCGCACCGCACTCGACAACGCTATTATGTTTTGGGAGGTAAAGCGACGCCACTGTGACAGGCTTCACCCTCCACTCTGAACACGCAGCAGCGGCTCGGAAGCAAGGCGGCGCCGTGTAGTGCCACGCCTCCCTTTAAGAAAAGGCACTTTTCCCTCACGCGCACACTTTCAAGAATCTTGTTAAACACAAAAGGAGCAGCACCTGCTTCGCTGGGACGGAGGCGGGGTGTGTGTGTGTGTGTGTGGAGGGGGCGGGGGGGGGGGGGACGGACAAGGATGGTGTGTATATATATATATATGTATATATATATATATATATATATACAGGAATAATAATAAATAGTATGTATGAAAGGATGCTTATCATTGTATCATTGTTGCATCACTCAAGTGGTAAGAATGTCGTTGTGTGTGTGTGTGTATAAATATATCTATTCATATATTTATATATAATGTGTTTGCCAGGTATATGAATGTCAAGTTGAATTAACAAAAAAATGAATTAATAATTTTAAAAAAAAGAAAAAAAAAAGCAGTGCTGTTGGGGGGGTGGGGGGGGGTGTTGAGGGTGTGTTTGAGCTTAAAAGATGACCTTGACCAGTGTGCAGTGTCAGTGGTGTTACTGGTGTCAGTGGTGTTGGTGGAGCTGCTCCTCACCTGTCAGGGCCAGAGTCAGGGTCCAGGGTCAGGGTCAGGGTCAGGGTCAGGGTCAAGGGTCAGGGTCAACCCTCTTCTCTTTGATTGGTGGGCGCTGCAGTGAGACTGTTGACACAAAGATCTTCGCTGGCTGCCTTTCCCTCTCACTGCCCCATATCTGATAGTGCACGGGGGCCGAGGCGTGGGCTTCCATTGATGCCCCCCCCGCCCCCCATCATTAGGCTGGTGGCACTGGGGGGAAACACTGCTGATGAAATGCTGTGTTTGAAGGGTCAGCGGTGCCCATTAGAATTAGCAGCGACATCGGCAGCGTTTGAGGCTTTTGTCATGCGTGTCACATGATGCCGCTCTCCTCACCGGCCGCCCACCCATCCCTGCTCCAGCTCTGAGGGGTGGGGGGTGGGGGGGGGGGCAGTGCAGGAGCCTCTGATGGGAGGAGGGGGGGGGGTGGGCGGGGCTGCTGTCCATACGGGGGGCTGTGGTCCTCTCAGTGTGGCACATCAAACTCTATAAAGGGAATCATTTATGTGCCACTCCCCATTACTGAACAGCATGGAGACGCCTAATGAGGGCCGAGGCAAAGGGAAAATATCCAGCGCTTTGCTGCCTGCCTGCCTGCCTGCCTGCCTGCCTGCCGGAGACACACTGGCAGCAGCCACAGAAAGCAGCCGTCTGCAGGGAATCATTGTTTCCACAAAAAAGCAACAACAAAAGGAGCGCGAGTGTGTGTGTGTGTGTGTGTGTGTGTGTGTGTGTGTGTGTGTTTTCCTCTCACACCCGCTTCATCTGCCACTTTATTTATTTATCTCCCTCGCCCGCAAGTGTTGTTGTAGTTGAGCTGTGGTAACAGCTTGAGGTGAAGATTCTGCTAAACACACATCGTTTGCCGCTCGCTGCTCTTCCTCCTCTTCCTCCTCTTCCTCCTCTTCCTCCTCTTCCCCAGCCATGAATCTCTCACTCATGTTGATCATGACTACGGCTAGAAATATGTGTGTGTGTGTGTGTGTGTGTGTGTGTGTGTGTGTGTGTGTGTGTGTGCTAATGGACACCCAGGTAGGACCATGTATGTTTTGCAGAGCTTGTGTGTGAGTTCACACACATACACACACACGTGCACACACACACACACACACACACACACACACACACACACACACACACACACGTGCAGGGCTCTAGTGGTGCTGATAAAAAGGTAGCTGTGACATTTCCAATTTGCCATGCACCAGCCCACTCCATTTTCTTCCCTGCTGCCTCTTACATGCTAGAGTAAGCCTCTAGGATTGACAATAATTACAGCCTGCATAAAATGAAGAGGGTAATATGAACACAGCTTTGCCATAATTGCCTTTTCATTATTTGCTAACAGTGAGCTATTCAGTCATAAGAAAGAGATTGCATAGTAATTGGCTGACAATGGGAGGCTGAGGCTGCGTTCGCAGGCTGTGGTAATTTTTGTGTGTTGCTTCTGAGGGTTTTTTCTTTTTTCTTTTTTTTTATTTAAAATCTGAAGCATTAAACTGTAATTTAAAACTACAATTTCCAGCATGAATGGAAATCTGGGTATTAACATGAGCTCCTATTTAGAGTGGAACATCCTATTAGCAGTATTAGCACTATTTGGTAACTTTCCATATGGGCCGCCTCTCAGCCCAAATGGGATTTCAGACAGCTTTGTTTCTCTCTCGGTGTGGCAGCGCGGCTCATCAACAACAGCAGGCTGTTTGCACTGCTGCAAATGTCCTGTGTAATGGCTGCGCTGCGCAGGCCCGGGCGCCCGCTCGCTGCTAATTGAGGGCTGCATGGAGCTCGACGCGTTTGACAGTCTGCCGCACAAAAAGGCTCCGGCAGAACTGGGACTCGTGGGCTTGGTGCAAAAAAAATAAGAAGGAACGTGCACGCACACACACACACACACACACACACACACACACACACACACTGGAATGGGTGGAGTTGGGGTGTGCTTTGGTCCAGAATGACCAGGTGGCAGTTTGTGGGGAGTGTGCTGCACGCTGGAGATCCCATGTTTTTCATTTCTGTTTGAAGCGATCCACCCGAGGTATTACATCACAAAGGGCTTTGCTGCTTCTGCAGCGGGAGTCTTCATGTTCATTTGGCTGAACGGGATTGTGAGGTTATGCTCAGGACTCTGGAGATGCTGCTGCAGTATGAAGTCAAGGACATGAAACAGGACCAGCTGCGTGTGTGTGTGTGTGTGTGTGTGTGTGTGTGTGTGTGTGTGTGTGTGTGTGCTGTGAAGTCAACAATCTCTTTTATAAACTTGAAAAAAATATTATTTTTATTATTCTTATTCTTATTATTGATTTACCTTTTATTCCCTTTTTATTCCTAATTGTGTTGTTTTTCTTTTTCTTTTTCTTTTTACCAGTCTACACACACACACACACAGACACACACAGACACACACAGTGCTCAATAGACTGCATGACTTGTTGTGATCATTATTCTCTTGCTTCATCCTCCTCGTGGCTTTAATGGCAAAAGTCATTTCTGAGCCACTGACCTGCTGAAATGTCACCAGTGACCTCATGTTGTTGACAACAGGAGCTAATTAGCTCGCCGTCTTGCAGGAAGCAACACTGAGGCAAAGCGCACGAGGTGATCCCCAATGTGATCTTCTCACATTAATCACAGACGTGGTGTTGGGATTCTGGTCAAGGCTTCAAAAATTAGCAACAGCAGAATGAAGCCCGACTGCTTGGAGGCCACTGGTGGTAACTGAGGTCTGCAGAAGGTGAACTGGTGAACTGCACCACTGACCACCACCACCACCTCCACCACCACCACCTTCACCACCACCACCATCACCACCACCATCTCCACCACCATCACCACCATCACCTCCACCACCTCCACCATCATCATCATCATCATCATCATCATCACCTCCACCATCACCTCCACCATCATCATCATCACCACCACCACCATCATCATCATCATCATCACCACCATCACCACCACCACCACCATCATCACCATCATCACCATCATCACCATCACCACCACCTCCACCACCTTCACCACCATCACCTCCACCATCACCATCATCACCATCATCATCATCATCACCATCATCACCACCACCTCCACCACATCACCACCATCACCACCACCATCTCCACCACCATCACCAGCATCATCATCATCATCATCATCATCATCATCATCATCACCTCTACCATCACCTCCACCATCACCATCATCATCATCACCTCCACCATCACCTCCACCATCATCATCATCACCACCACCACCATCATCATCATCATCATCATCATCACCACCACCACCTTCACCACCATCACCTCCACCATCACCATCATCATCATCACCACCATCACCACCACCATCACCATCATCATCATCATCATCACCACCATCACCACCATCATCATCATCACCATCACCACCATCACCACCATCATCATCATCATCATCATCATCATCATCATCATCACCACCATCATCATCATCACCACCATCATCATCATCATCATCATCATCATCATCATCATCATCATCATCATCATCACCACCATCACCACCACCACTCAACCCTTGTCTCTTCTTCTTCTTCTTCTTCTTCTGCTCCTCCTCCTCCTCCTCTTCCTCCTCCTTCTCCTTCTTCAGGGACGTCTCTCCTCGCTCAGTCCTTATATTTGGCCGTGGATAACGAACCCTGCGGTCAAATCAATATTTATCTCATATGGCGCTCGCCGCTCCTCGGCAGCTGTAATCGTCGGGGCTCGAGTGCTCACGCGTCAGTGGAAAAGAATTACATTTGCGGCGCGAGCGTCGAGCAGCCTGATGTTTCCCAGGCATTAGTGGATATTTAGAGACGGCCAAACGTGGTAGGACATTAAAGAACACGGCTGCAGGAGATTGATTAGATGAGCCAACAACGGGGCCGAGCGGACGGCCAGAGTGAGTGGAGGTTAATACGATTGGCGAGCTGAGGAATTATCCATCCAACTCACTTACTCTAATATTGACTCTTAAGTTTTTATTTTAGTTAAGGATAAGTGGTGTAATTCACTCAGGGTGGCGTCCGGCCAGCTCCGCCCTCTGGAATTGTTTTTCAAATGTGCTTTTGCCCAAAGTGATTAGAAATGGCTTCAGAGCGTCTCATTCCAAATAGAATAGAAAACCTTCCTAATGATGATGATGATGATAATTATAATAATAATAATAAACTTTTATTTGTACAGCGCTAAATCACAACCAAAGCGCTTTGACCAATCAGAGAGAAGCAACCGGGCCCCCGGAGCAAGCAAGGTGCGACAGTGGCTGGGAAAAACTCCCCTGTGGGAAGAAACCCAGGGCAGAACCAGACTCCAGAGGGCCATCATCTGCCTAGGAGTAGTGGGGGTGAAGTAGAAAGATAGAGGGGAGAGAGAGAAAGAGTGAGAGGAGCAGAGTGAGCCAGGGTGGCAGACAGGACAGAGTGGAAAACAGAGACACCAACCAGGAAATAATTCAAGGCTGCTGTCCATGTGGAATGTAAGTGTGAGTGTCCATGCTTTGGGAGGCAAGAGCCCAGCTCGATGGACAATCTGCCGACAGGACAAGTACCATCATCATCATCATCATCATCATCATCATCATCATCATGATGGTACTTCCAGATATTGTAATGAATCGTCATTTTGCACACCTCCACAAAGTCCAGTCGCACTGTGACACGGAGCCGCAGCCCTCGCAACAAATAGACCGTTGAGAACACAAGCAGTGCGTTGCCGTGTGCAAGTACCGTCAGCGATGTGAGCTGTGGCACGGTTGGTCGTTTCTTCCACGTAAGCCGCTGCAACGCAACACACACAGTTGACAGCGGTGTTTTAGCATCGATTCAAACCAAAACAACAACAACGAAGAATCTTCTTTTAATAGCAGCCAATATTTCCCACCAGCATAAAGCCAACGTGTCCCCTGCAGCCTGCAGCCACTCCCTCCTTCCTCATGGCTACGCAGCAGCAGCAGCAGCAGCAGTCAGGTGCTGTGTGTGTTTGGCTGCAACTTGGTGTCATAATTATCTAAGGCGGCGAGGTTGCTGCTCTTGTTGCTAATTAGCTCCAACCAAACTAATGCTATGGCTTCCACCACTCATCCCTTTTAATGTTTAAACATTTACTTTGTGCTTGAAGGATTTGTTTGTATATATCTCATGTGTGATGAGCGCTTTTCAAGTAATTAGCTCCTGGGGGACGACACTTTCTAACAGTTAAAGAATAATTACAGCCCTATGAAATGTTAAACTGCCCCGACTGTCTTTCGGCGAGGGCTTAATTGCGCGCAACAAGTAAGGCAGGCTTTTCATTTTGTTCCATCACAGGAGCGGACTGAACTCTCATGGAAACACACAGAAATTTTGTCGAGTGGTAAATAGCTTCTCATATGCTAATTTTGTAGGACACCAAAGCAGTCTGAAAGGCGCAGCCCTCATCGAGGGCGATGCTGGGAGCCTGCTTCATCATTTCAGTTTAGTTTTTTTTCCCTTTCTCCCTTTTTCATGGTGTGGGAAGAGAGCCGGGCTTGGGTCTCTGTGTTTTTATGCTCTAATGGACTTTTGCATATATTCATTATAAGAGAATCCTTAAGGAGGAGGACAGACAAGCGTGGAATCCCTAAAATAGACTCAGAGGTTGCAGCGGCTTCACCGCGTGGCCGCGCTTGAAAGCTTTGTTTGTGTTTGTCCGTTCGTTATACTTTGAAAAACATAGAAAATTCTGCGCTACTGTGGAAATATTCAAGAAATAGAGTTGAAGTTTTGAACAACCTAAAGAAAACATTTTTTATAATGCGTGCAGGAAAAAAAACAAAACAAAAGGTCTGTATTCCCCTAGCAGTGTTCGACCGCTGGTACAATTATTTTGGAAAGAATTCAAAGTTTTATCAAAAATGTTTGTAATTGCGCATCATGGTCAATGTGCCCAGGAGCGCTGTGACGATATAACTGGATGTAACCGGCCTTCAGTGTTGGGCCAAGAGGGAGAAAGTCATCATCACATCTTAATAGCTGAACCCTCCTGACTTCACACTGCAGGAGCAGCTTTGATCCGTATTGGAAGAACTGCTGCTGTTGTTGTTGTTGTTGTTGTTGTTGTGGAATAGCAGTCAAAGTGAACTGAACTAAAGGAACTTCAGGCTCAATGGCTGACTAGCGTGTTAGCATCATACGTGACAGCTCCATGACACGCTGCCTCTCTTCTTCCAGATCTTCCAGCGCCACACCTGCTTGGTTGGCAGCCAGCACCAAGACGACACCAGGTAGGAGCCATTTACATTGTTTCTTCAGCAGATGAGTGTGTTGTGCGTTGTGGTGTCAGTGTAAATCCACGCACACAATGCAAACATGGAGGCAGCTCCACATTTAGAACATTTCCCCCAGCAGTGTTTTTCCATCAGAGACCAAACCAATGATATGACTCTGGCATTATCATGTGGGTGTGCAGTGCCCCTCCGTCCCCCCAGGGTGCAGCAGGTCAGCCCAGAGGCGGTGTTTTCACACTGGCATAAAGTGCAGGTTATTCAGCGAGCTGTCACTTTGTAGCAACCATGAGCAGGAGTTCAGCCTTATGTTTTCACACGTTGTGAAATATGTATTTTAATGTGAACCCTCGCGCCATTGGTTGACTCTCGCTGCAACCAACCTGTGCAGTGACATGTTCTGGCTTCCACACACCGCTTGCGACACGGACACGATGGCTCCCCAACATTGTGGATATTTCCTCTGCGTCTCATGCTGCTCAGTCACTGCTGGCTCTGCACCGGTGTGTTCCATCCCAACACAGTGTGACTGAGGGGAAGAGCTGAGCTCTCCTTCCATCCAGACTGACCTGCTGCTGCTGCTGCTGCTGCTGCTGCTGCTGCTCCTCCTGCTGCTGCTGCTGCTGCTGCTGCTGCTGCTCCTGCTCCTGCTCCTCCTGCTGCTCCTGCTCCTCCTGCTCCTGCTCCTCCTGCTGCTGCTGCTGCTCCTGCTGCTGCTCCTGCTCCTCCTGCTGCTCCTGCTCCTGCTCCTTCTGCTCCTGCTCCTGCTCCTGCTCCTGCTGCTCCTGCTCCTCCTGCTCCTCCTCTCCTCCTGCTCCTGCTCCTCCTGCTGCTCCTGCTCCTCCTCCCCTCCTCCTCCTCTTCTTTCTTCCTCCCTTCACTTCTTCCCCGCTGTTCTCTGCTACAGCTGA
Source organism: Nelusetta ayraudi (assembly GCF_046127955.1). Taxonomy (NCBI): domain Eukaryota; kingdom Metazoa; phylum Chordata; class Actinopteri; order Tetraodontiformes; family Monacanthidae; genus Nelusetta; species Nelusetta ayraudi. The sequence continues at coordinate 178,739 of NW_027466208.1, forward strand.
TGAGTGTTGGATTAGCTCCGCCTTCCAGGTATCCATCATCTCCCTGCCTCTAATGAAGCGCTGTGACTAAAGCCGTTCCCGCTGCCTCTCCCCAGCTGGCTGGGTGGAATAATATCACGCATTGGAGTGGATTGCAGCGCGGGCTTCACTTTGGCTCTTCCAGCGCGCATTGTGCCCACTGGGCCCTTTGTAAATAAAATGTTATTACACGCCTGGATATTTCATGCCCTGTGTGCACGCGGAGCTCATTGGCGCCACACTTCCACCAGATCAGGCGCAGATGTTAATCAGAGATTAACATAGACTCAACACAGGACTCAATCAGCCTGTGAATTGCCATGCTTTCCTAATGCTGTGATTAAGAGGAGAGGCTGCCATGCAGAACTCTCTTCTGGAGGAGCGGAGGCTCTCCTAATTATGCTCTTAATTAGAGGTCGGCGCACGGTGCGGTGCGGTGAGGTGTGAGTTGTTCGGAATGCTGACGTGATGTTCCGGAGATATCGTGACGTTTCATTTCCCTTCCCTTCTGCTGTTTCTTCGTACGACGTCGTTGAATGACGGAGGAGTGCTGGAGCTCGCTTTGCTTTGTCTGCCTGTCTGTCTGCCTGCCTGTCTGCCTGTCTGCCTGCCTGTCTGCCTGCCTGTCTGCCTGCCTGCCTGCCTGCCTGTCTGTCTGTCTGTCTGTCTGCCTGCCTGCCTGTCTGCCTGCCTGCCTGCCTGTCTGTCTGTCTGCCTGCCTGCCTGCCTGCCTGCCTGCCTGCCTGTCTGTCTGCCTGCCTGCCTGCCTGCCTGCCTGTCTGCCTGCCTGCCTGCCTGCCTGCCTGTCTGTCTGTCTGCCTGCCTGCCTGCCTGCCTGCCTGCCTGCCTGTCTGTCTGCCTGCCTGCCTGCCTGCCTGCCTGCCTGTCTGTCTGCCTGCCTGCCTGCCTGCCTGCCTGCCTGCCTGCCTGCCTGCCTGTCTGTCTGTCCCAGCAGGGCTGAGGGTTGGTGGCTGCAGCTCCACCGCTCTCACTGAGTGGCGTTCAGTGGGCGTCGGCCCTCCCGGGTGGACTTGAGGCCCCGCTGGTCTCGTGGAAGAGGGCAAACTTTCATTTTGGGGGAGGTTTGCGTCGGGTCGCGCTGCTCCTCGGGGGAGGCTGCCGTGTTTACGTCAAGAGGCCGACGCGCTGCGCTCTGACGTTTGATCTCACTTCATTACGTCCGTTTGCGCTCCCCAGCACATATTTGTGGATTTTGTGCGGTGGCTGTGATGAGTTTGGAGATAGCGCTCGGCTGGCAGGCTGCTGGAGCCCTGTGATCCAGAGGGGAAGACACACAGCCCATGGCTAAACAAATCCTTCTTTGTTTTGGGCCGTGCTGAGTGATCTCCATTGAGAGGAGGGGATGGGTAAACACTGCTCGCTCTATAGAGCTACACATTGTAAACACACAGCGCTCATTAACTATAATGAGATGTTATGAGGAACCCTAGAGCTCATTGTGTGGCTTCCACACAAGAACCTGCCCGCTATTGTTGTTGTTGTTGTTTATGCAAAGCAAAGCATGGCTTTAGGTGGGGGAAGGAGCAAACAGAAAGCGGCAGTGCGTTGCCCTCGCACTCTCCCGCCAACCAATCATCAGCGCCGGCCGAGGTGTTTCCACAGCCTCGGCCGGGACGTCTTTCCTCTCGCACTCCCCTCTCCGGCCTCTCGAGTGCTGCCCCTGCTGGGCGGCTGCTTCAACCTGTACGCGGTAGGAGGGTGCACGCTGCACCAAGGTCACGGTGACCTTGCTCTGAACGTCCAGCCAGCGCCGCTCACTCACACGCTAAGTCGCCCTGAAACAACCACCGACTCTGCCGCCGACCCAGCACGCTCTGCTCTCCTTTTGCTATCGCCGACCAAAATTCCAAGAGTCCAAGAACTTTATTGCTCGCGTGTTCGTCACACGGGGAGTGCAGTGAGGTGACCAAGTGGCAACGAGGCTTCGCAAGCAGCAGAAACAAGCAGGCGTAATACGGTAGCAACATGCAACTTATTTATGATATGCTTTTACACAATGGGGAACGGCCACCATTCACAAAGGCACTGTGTGTAAAAGTAGGTCAATAATATGCGAGTAGGTAAACAATGACCTCCTAATGACTTGATTAGAGTCCAAGTGTTTGGCGAAGGTCATAACGAGGCGGCTTCACCTCGGCCGTTAATTGACCCCCCCCCCACCCCCACTCCGTCCCCTTGGCTCCTGGTTGGCCGGTACTCCACTGTCTGTTCTTCCCTCTGGCTCTGGCTGCTGATTGGAAGCTGATTCCAAAGTGGCTGACAGTTGGCTGAGCTTCCTCAGCCACATGCAGCCTGACAGCCTTTAATTAGATGCTCCTATATGGCGCTTTACATTAGGCAAACATTTGCACAGGCCATGGGAGATGCCAGCTTTTATTTGGAGAATTACACACACACACACACAAGTTTGCTCATTTGTGCTCATCTCCAGACTGTGTGTGTGTGTGTGTGTGTGTGTGTGTGTGTGTGTGTGTGTGTGTGTGTGTCCCAACCATGGCATGGATTTTGGAGAAGTGAGCAGATAATGAATTTTAAATCCTGTCCCAGAGATGGCACGTTGGAAAGAAACCTTTAAAGTTAATTTTCCTCCCTGAACAGCGTGAACATATTTCTATTTTTTTCCTCTTCTTCCTGTTTCCTTGGCAGGCGAGCTGCCGAGAGGCTTTGCCGCTTGTTTTTTTTTTTTTTTTTTTTGATTTCCGTGGCCGCAGCTCGCCGGAGCCTCGGCCGTCTGGCTGCGTCTCCGCCGCTGTCGCTGCAGAGATGCTCGCCGCCGATAAGCGGCTCTGGGAAACCATATGCTTAACACCGACGGCGACATATTTCCATCAGGGCCGGCCTTTTAATTCTCAGAATGAAAGCCACCCTCCTCCTTATCGCCGCCGCCATCGCCGCCCCTTTCAGCGGCAACAAACCCTCTTCCAGCAGCCCGCTCACTGGCTGACAACACGGAGCTCATTTCCCTCACACAGCCAAAGCAAGGTCACCAGGCATTTAGACTCATTCTGCAGGAGGAAGAATGAGCAGGGGGGGGTGGGGGGTGGGAGGGGGTGGGGTGGGTGGGGGGAACAAGGCCTCGTCCTCGTCCTCTGCCGGCCTGGAGGTCGTTCCAACAGCCAGTCATCATATTCAGCCAGATAAAGGAATTGGAGCGATAAGTGTGTGTGTGTGTGTGTGTGTGTGTGTGTGTGTGTGTGTGTGTATGTCTGCGTGCATAGACATTGTACATAGTGTGTCCCCAAATGTTTGCTTGTGTGTCTGTCTTTGTTTTATATGTCCAGAAATGTAGGTGCACCTCTCTTACATGTGTGTGTGTGTGTGTGTGTGTGTGTGTGTGTGTGTGTGCGCTGCAGACCTGATTGAGAGGTACTTCATCATTAGCATATCCCCACCGTTGGCTATTCTGGGGGATTTTCAGTAATAAGAGGGCCTTTGTGCCTGTGTGTGTGGCTGCCGGGCTCCTCAGCCTGATAGTTTAATCAGCCGAGCTGTCGTCAGCGCGGCCGGACCGGGACTTTGCCCTGGAAATGCAGATTCATATCTAAGTTACATCATTGAATTACATCTTGTGTCTAAATAGCAGAGACGCTGGTTGAGGGATGTAATAAAGCTGATCTACACAGAGCCCAGGGTGGATAATCACATCTAATAAGTGGGACTGGCGGCCCCATTAGCGCAGCAGCGGTGGGGGAGGGGCAACCCGAGGAGTCAGCTGTGCTGGCTAACGATGCCGTGAGTTTGCGTCGCGTTGCGTTGCTGCGCTGACGTGCGAGTGTGACAGAGGGAGATTTAGTTGTGTGTTGTGTGTGTTGTGTGTGTTGTGTGTGTTGTGTGTGTTGTGTGTGCGCCAGGTTCACTTTCACTCAGGACGTCCAGAGCTGCTGAAGATCTCACTAGAAGTTCTGACCCACGGTTCTGGCCCTTTAAACCCGCGGTTCCTATGTCTGACCATCTTTAGGATTTGTTGCTGCTGCTGTTGAATGAGCTCGTGTGTTGCATGTTTTACCCTGCTGGACTCCAGAGGAACTTGCGAGGTTGCTTTTGCGTGGAGCAGCTCTGGCATTGACTTCCAGCAACCTCGCAGAGAGAAACTGTTCTGTTGCTGGCTTGCTGAGCTCCACTCCAAGCCCGATCCCTCAGCGCTCGGACAGGAAGAGGGGAGACTTTGAGGGTTTTGTGTCCAAAGCCTCTGAGGTTTGGCTAAATTATAAGCATACATGCCTAATAACTGGCCTATGGTGGAGCTGCCAGGAGGTCAATCCCAAAATAAGAGCTGACACATTAAGCAGAAAACACATCTGCTTTGAGTGACGCTCAGGTCTCAGGGCCTCCAGGTGACTTCCTGGCTGCTTCTCATCTTGACTGCCTGTTGCTTCTGACCTCTGGCTGCTGGCTGCTCAGCTCGCACGCTCCGTCCCTGCGGGCACCATCATCCCAAATCATCAAACAGCTGATTTTCTTTTTTTTTTTTTTTTTTATTGGCAAATCTGCATATGTGATCTAGGAGAGATGTAGGAAGTCACCCGCAGCGCTGTTTGACTGGGATGCTCAGTGGCTGTGTGGGGGGAAATGCAGGGTCCTGAGGCGGACCCTAGGTGGAGCTGCTGAGAGTCCCTCTGCTCTCAGCTCAGTGAAGGCACCACCGTCCGAACTCCTGAGACACACGGCAGACGCTCTCGCTAAGTGGAGCTGTAATCACTGGCAACCCCCCCCCCCCCCCCCCCATTGGGCCGTTAGATGCTTTAGATTCACCACAGTGCACCTGCTTCTCTTTGAAAGTGAGTCATTGCCAGCGCCGCTCACATCATCTTACATTAGTGAAAGTATCATATGAAGTTAATGAAGCACTGAGCCATTATTCATCCACCTTTACATATGAAAGTTCTTACTCTGTAATTGCTGGACAGGTATTTTCCACCGTGACTGCAAACCCAGCGCTTTTAATCACTGCTGCGTTGTCGTCGCTTGTTCGTCTCCGCCTTCGACGCGATGATTCCTCCGCCTGCTTTGAGTAATGTGTTGTTGTGGCGGCGCAGAGAGAGAGAGAGAGAGAGAGAGAGAGAGAGAGGGAGAGAGAGAGAGAGAGAGAGAGACTGAAACAAGAGGTTCTGACTGGACGCTCGGCCCAGTGCAGAGCTCCACTCTGGAATGACATGTTGGGGTGAAATTCACAAAGACATGATCATCATCTCCCACTAAGTGTGCAATCTCGGGGCGCAGCGCCGTTAGCCGAGCGGCTAAACGGCGGCCGGTTCTGGTCCTGATTGAAGTGTCTGCGTGGCTCCGCTCGGCCCACTTAGAGACGGAGGGCTGGAAGCCCGGCAGCGTCTCGCTGTCGGAGCACGGCCAGCCATTAGCGGCTAACGGGAGACTCCTGTTTCACCAGAGAGCTATCACATTTCATAACATGGAAAAATAACACTTTAGCAGGAGGGTGTGTGTGTGTGTGTGTGTGTGTGTGTGTGTGTGTGTGTATGTGTGTGTGTGTGTGTGTTAGGGGAGGGGGGGGGGGGGTCATGTGGGGAAATGGCACCTCTAAATGAGGGTTAAGGCCGTATCATTGTCTTCTCTACCGGAGCCGCCGATCCCCCCTCCTCCACCCCCCCCTCCCCTCTCCCCCTCCCCTCCCCTTCCCCCCCTCCGCCTGCAATAATTCTGCTGACCTTCGGTGGCAGCGTCTGGTTGGACATGGAGGGGTGAGACGATCCTTTTCACGCAGCCCGTCGCCCTCAAAATGGCTTTTTCTTCTCCCAGACAATCATCTGATACGGAGGCTGAATGAAATCACAGATTACATAAGAAAGGTCCTCGCTCTCCCTCTCTCCCCCTCTCTCACCCCCTCTCTCCCCCTCTCTCCTGCTCACGATAAGGCCTGCACCTGAAGTGGCTGATGCTCTCCCTCTCCCCCTCCCTCTCTCTCTCTCTCTCTCCCTCTCTCTCTCTCTCTCTCTCCCTCTCTCTCACACCTCCTCTCCTCCGTCCTTATCTGCTCTCTTCTCCTCTCCACCTCTCTTCTTTCCTTCCTGAGCTCTTGATTTAAAATATATCAAACATAGGTGTCGGCACGGCCAGATTATTAATATTATGTAAATGGCTCTGAGGTTTTTTTTTTTTTTTTTTCTTTTTCTTCTCCTTTTTTTTTTTTTGTTGCAAAAATGACATAAGATTGACTGCATTGCCGCATGGATTCCTCACGGCTGAATTCCACCAAGTCCGCTGCTGTTGTTGTTTGCGACGCTCCAGTTTTCCTCCAGACGTTCCCGCTCTTATGTCCTCAGTTGTAATGTTGGGACATGGTGGGAGGAAATATTTCCCCGCTGCGGCGCCTGCAGAATCCAACGCAGCATTAAATAAAGAACGATATCCATTATACATTTGAGGATGAAAAATAATGCTTTATTTCCCCGGTGTACATGCACTATATATGAGGGGGGGTGGGGTGGGGGGTAGGGGGGGTAGAAACACTTCTATTGATCTTGCTTTCATTAGGTGAAAATGCCCCCCCCCCCTCCCCCCCGGTGTTGAGCAGTAAACTTGGAGAGTGAGTGAAGCTCCCACCTGAGCTTCCTTCAAACACGGCAGCAGCAATGTAAATGAAGAGAGTCTGTGATGGAGGGATTGTAGCGGATTCACAGGCATCCGCTGCAGTAATGGAGGGGGGGGGGGGGGGTCCTACAGACAGAGCTTCATCAAACAGGAACAAGCAAACACACACACACACACACACACACACACACACACACACACACACACACAAGCAGCCTCAGACATTTAATAGTGTGAAAAGCGGCGAGGCGGCCAGATGGTCGCTGCCACGCCGAGCCTCGTCTCAATCTGCTCTTCACTGAGCGCGAGCGACAGGGAGAGAGAGAGAGAAGAGCGCCACGCTGTGGAGCGGAGGGACGCGACGGCGACGCGCGGCCTCATTTTAAATCATTAATGACTCGTCTTGTTTCCAGCCACATCTTGGCATCCTCGTCGGGAATTCTTTTACTCGACAGTATTTTTTTGTCTGTGTTCCCTCAGCGGTGGCGTGAGAAGAAAACACTGTGACGCTGCCTCGCTCTCCTTCCCCCGGCTGCTCTGTCTGTGTCGCTCTCTCACTCGGAGCGGGGGGGTGTGGGGGGGGTGCTTGAGGGATGCGACTGGGGTTAAATCAGTAATTAAACTCGAACATGGACCTGATGCTTTCCCTTCATGTCCCGGGGATACACTCAGTAAAAATTAAATATTTCAGAGCTGAGGGCCAGAAGGGAGGGGCACACGTCACCAAATCCATCAGGAGTGGAAATGGCCTCTGAGCTTTTTGCATAAATTATCCAAATGCAGTTTTGTCTCTATTTTATTTTTTGCAATATTGCCTGGCTTTAATTTAGCTGATTAATATTTAAAAGTGAAAATATTACAATAGATTAGGGCAGATTAAAGCGTGTCTCTTTAATGGGCCTGCGCCTGCGTGATGACAGACTGCTGAGTTGTGGATAAGAAAGGAAAAAAAAAAAAACAAAAACGAGGGGAAGACTTTGGATAGCGGTGCGAGCAGAGGAACATTTTTACAATGATGTTTTGTTGGCTGAGCGCGCCGGTTGTTGCACTTCTCCTTGTTGTGATTAATCGGATATATTTACATCACAATCTTGAAAGACTTATTTATGCAGCAAGTTTCCTGCTATCAAGTGTGTGCAGATAAGAGGAGGAAGCCAGGTCTTGTCAATGGCTCTACTTATCTCGGGGGGGTGTGGGGGGGGGTGACGTGAGAGGCAGATTGCATTTCAATCCACGTGTATTATCTTGGACGCTTTGAGCTGTTTTGTATAAGGGCAAGTCAGCTACTTAGAAATGCTTTCAGTGTTCATCTGGGGATGCACTCGGGAAAGTTTCTCCAAAACAAACATCTGCACGGATTAAAAAATTAAAAGATTTCCTTGCAAAAAAGTGACCTGAATATATAATCTACAAACAATGCCTGGCGACACTTTCACTTATTTACGCGCGACGCGGGAATGTGATTGGCTTCCTATAAATACAAATTGTAAAGTAAACTCCTTCACGCAGCCGCGTGGAAGCAGCCCTCTGTCCCGCAGAGCTTAAAGGTTCACTTTCCTCAGTCTTTGTGTAAGGAAATGTCGAAATCAGCCCCGGTTATCTTAAGCAGCTCTCTGTGATTGCAGTAGCAGTTTGTGGAAACTCTCTCCAACTTATTTAGTCTGATTTGTTTATCTCTCGCTAAAGGAGGGAGGGGGGTGGTATTTTTTTTTCTCTCTCCACGATAAGTATTCCCCTGTTGGAATCCTCTTTAATTCATTGGTTAAAAAGCACAAAGGAATGCCGAGGGTTCTAATGCCGGGACAAACCCAGGCGACGGCAGAGTGCACGTCCAAGACAATCCCAGTGCTACCTGTGCCATGAAGATTAGACCATTGTGCAGCGGGAATGTTATCGTCTGCGTGCCAAGCGCCGACTGCGCACCGTAAAAGTCGCCAGTAAGGTGCTTAAGATATGCAGCAGTTTCTTCCCGGGATTTATTGATACTGCCGCAGGAGTGTGTGTGTGTGTGTGTGTGTGTGTGCAGGGTGGGGGCAGGGGGTGACCTGGTATCTTGGATGCAGTCTTCCCTTCACTCCTCTGGGTCTTTCTCTGCTCCTCTGTGTGTGTTTGCACGCAGACCTGCAGCCCGGCTCAGCACGCTGCTGCTGCTCCACAGCCGCCGCTGGCACAGGAAGTGCGGGGCTCAGGGCGCCGGCCGCATCCTCCAAACCCCCCCACCCCACCCCCACCACCATCCCATCGAGTCGTGCCTCTGTAAATCCTGCAGAAATAACAGGAAAGCAAGTGGAGAGACTTTAAACTGCAGCATGTAAAACAAAAACACACGCGTGTGCCCAAAGTAATTGCCTGGAGCAGCATGAAAAGGCCTCGTGATGGCACAACAATAGTCACATATCTGGGCCAGCGGGCCTTATTAAAAAGACAAACAACCCCGAGACTCAGCCGAGCTGAGCCGAGCCGAGCCGAGCCGAGCCGGACGGCGGGCTGCCTGGAGCTGCGAGAGCAATAAAGAAATGAGGCGAGTGGCGGAGCGTCGCGTGGCGTGTCGCAGCTCTGCTGCGTCGGCACTCTGATTCCGTTTGTGCTATTACATAATTAAATTTGGACTTGGATCCTGCTTTTTAAGAGATTATGTGAGCATATGTCGCTTGAACGCGTGCCAGCCCGTGGAAACCGGGGGCCTCCTTTCATGAGCGCCGCGTTAGCTTTAGAGAGTTTATTGAAAAAAAAAAAAAAAACCCAAATGAGTTTTGCTGCCAGCAGTTAATGAATTGGTGTTATGATCTGGGTTGAAAGGAGGACGCTCTGGCGCTGAGAGACACGCCCACGTCAGGACAGAGGCACCAGGACAGGGACATTCAGCAAGGATCAACCAGGAAGCTTTCTTTATAAATCATTTCCCTCATAAATCCCTGTTTATGACCGTTCAGTCCACATCATACACCTGCATGTGATTTGACAATCAAAGAAATAAGCACACACACACACACACACACACACACACACACACACACACACACACACACACACACACACAAATAAAATGAAGCTGATTTAAAGGATTAACTTCTTCCTAATGGTAAAGAATACTACTAGTAGTACCACTAGTACTACTAGCAGTACTACTAGCAGTACTACTAGTAGTACTGCTAGTAGTACTACTAGTAGTACTAGTGGTAAAGCATGGTCTTCTGGTCAGTGGGGGAGGGCAAAAGGTTTTACTATAATAAATACCTTTGTGTTTAATGTTTTCTTACATTTAAACATTTCAAATCATTTCATATAAAATATATAATTGGGGAATTTTGTTGCAATCATTTTTCTCCAACATTCACCTGGTTGTCTTTTTTTGTTTGTTTCTTTTTTCACTGGAATGCCCCTCAGTTCTCTGGCCGTCTGCATCCCCTCCGTCTTCTCTCCCTGCTGTGCATCATCAGGAGGGATGGAGGGATGGAGGGATGGATGGAGGGAGGGATGGATGGAGGGATGGAGGGAGGGATGGAGGGATGGAGGGACAGGAAGAGACACACAGATCAGCTGCTCTGCCTTTTGCATGTGTCAGTGAAACATGGCTGCTGTCAGTGAGTGGCTGCTTCAATATATGTATCGCCTTCCCTCCCTCCATCCCTCCGTCTCCCTCTCCCTCGCTCTCTCACTTCTCCCCCTGTGCAGCGTTGCTGCTGCCGCCACCATGCAGCCGTGCTGCTCCATAAAAGCTTTAAGCGCTTATTTCCGTCATTATTGGCTCTTAAATGTTCTGCTGCTGGTAAAGGCCTCTGCTGCTCTGCTGCTGCTGCTGCTCTGCTGCTGCTGCTGCTGCTGCTGCTGCTGCTGCTGCTGCTGCTCCTGCTCTGCTCCTGCTGCTCCTGCTCCTGCTCCTGCTCTGCTGCTCCTGCTGCTGCTGCTGCTGCTGCTGCTGCTGCTGCTGCTGCTCCTGCTCTGCTCCTGCTGCTCCTGCTCCTGCTCCTGCTCTGCTGCTGCTGCTGCTCCTGCTGCTGCTGCTGCTGCTGCTGCTGCTGCTGCTGCTGCTCCTGCTCTGCTCCTGCTGCTCCTGCTCCTGCTCCTGCTCTGCTGCTGCTGCTGCTCCTGCTGCTGCTGCTGCTGCTGCTGCTGCTGCTGCTGCTGCTGCTGCTCTGCTGCTCCTGCTCTGCTGCTCCTGCTGCTGCTGCTCCTGCTGCTCCTCAGAGGTCAGCTGATGGCTCTGCTTTATGAGCCGGCGCTGCCGTGCATCACCACTGCCCCAGTTTACCTTCCCTCTGTCCCAGCAGGAGAGGGGGGGTGGGGGGGGCACTGACCACCGTCTGCCCCCCCCCATCATCCACTGCTAGAATGACTTGAGCTGCCCCTGCCCTCTCCCTAACAGTGAATAAACAAATGGAGCCGTGAGAGCAGCAGCGTCCTGCTGGTGGCTCTGTGATTTGTGGCTGCTGGTGATGTGAAGTGACTCCGCCTGCCACTGTCATCTGGGGGCTGCGGCCGCAGCAATTCAGCTGAATTTATGGCACGTTTCGAGAAATTGTCATTTTTTACAATCCCATAAGCGCCGCAGTGAGTTACTCACTCTCGTAAGCTCTGAACCACCACCCCCCCACCCCCCCTCCACCCCAGTGCCGCTTGTCGCAGAGGAAAACTCCCCAGATTATCATTGAGTCTCCAAAAGTGAACGACATCAATTTTATTTGACTTCTTTAAAAGGCCGGGCGGAGCCTCGTAATCAGCGCCGGCGCTGCCACACATCAGTTGTGACTCAAGGAGAGCAGAGGGCGACTCCCATCGTTATCGCCGGCTCTTTTATTGAGCGCGCATTCATCACAAGCGCGCATTATTCCCTATAAAAAGGATGGATGTTTTGAAAGGCAGAATGAAGGTGCTTGGAGTCAGAGGGAGAATGAAACAAGGCTTTTATTTCTTATTGAGGAGTCACGGCTCTCTGAGCGGAGCCTCTGCACCGGCGAGGGACGTTGTTCACACTGTCGCTACCGTGTGGACGAATAATTCATTGGCCTGCCAATTAGGACTTCTTTCACTCTGGGGGGGGGCAGGAAGGGCGGTGCAGCGGCAGGAAGTTGAGCCAAAGACTCTTGGATGTTTTCTTCTTCTTCTTCTTCTTCTTCACCGTCTTCTCTCTTAAAAAGACTTTACAAGCGTGTGTCGTCGCTGTGAAGTGCAGCCCCTTCATGATGACGAGGCCCCCGGTGACCTCATCCTGCTGGTGGGCGTCGCCGACTGGAGCTGCAGAGGGAAGACAGAGCGGCGTTCCGGGGAATTAATCCGGGTCCGTCGGCGGCGGAGCAGCCGGGGCTCCGCTCGCTTGGACGGCGGTGTTGGCTGAGGTCGCTGCGCTGCCCCCTGGGAGCCACGCAGGGTAGTTACCGCGCTGACAGCTAGCTGATAGCCACCGCCGCTACGCTACTGCGCCCTTCACATTGCAGAAGCAGTTCCTAGTGGACTGTATGAGTG